>NC_092657.1:13210138-13494680 GCF_032118995.1 Asterias amurensis | reverse complement strand
AAATGTACAATATTATTAATGATAAGGTAATTTGCAACTTATAAAGTTTAACACTTAGAGTTAATCTTCATGAATCTCAATAATGCGTATAATCTGCCATTTGGACAAAACGTTACGATCACAACGTACCACCAATCGTTTAGTACAAATCTAGTGTTCTATTTTCGCAGATAAATGCTTCATTCGCTTTGGCGGTTAAATCAATTGGGTTATTTTTGTTTCATCCCATTTACTTCTTTAGTACGTTTTAGTAACAACATTTAACCTACAAAGTACCAGCTGAAATGTGTAATATCCGTACCATAGTGTAGTCTTTTGTGAACTCTCAGTCTGGTAACTCAACTCTATTTTCACGATCCGTTTAAAAACACTTAAACATATGCATAAAATAACGAGCCTGTGGAAATGTGAGCTCAATTGGTCATTGAAGTTGTGAGATAATAATGAAAGAAAAAACAACTTTGTCACACGAAGTTGTGTGCTTTCAGATGCTTGATTTCGAGACCTCAAATTCTAAATCTGAGGTCTCGAAATCAAATTCGTGGAAATATACTTCTTTCTCGAAACTACTCCACTTCAGAGGGAGCCGTTTCTCACACTGTTTATACTACCAACATCTCCCCATTACTTGTACCAAGTATGGTTTTATGCAAATAATGATGTTGAGTAATTATCAATAGTGTCCACTGCCTTTACATTAATTTTTGAGCTGTATTATTACGGATATATTTTTAAATGTCGATTATTAATGTAAATGAAGCATTCCTTTTTTGTTTAACCTCAACCGAATATTTACCATCATTGTGTTGTTGGCAGACTATGTTGTGTGTTTACCGTTATAAAATTATTAATCTTTAATTAATTTGTGTAAGTTAGAGCTTGTGTAAATATTGCTTAAAAATGCGGCTCACGAAAAAGTAAGCAGGATACAAGTCTTATAATACAAAAGTTACACGGTATAGTCTGGTGTGGTAAGCATTTTAATTTATTTTTGTTATTTATTTATTTATTTTTTTTTTGGGGGGGGGCTTTAAGAGTCAGTTCAGGTAAATAATTGACATAGTTGCTCACGGTCAAAAAATGATTTTTTTTTATACTTTGTGGATGGAAGGGCCTTGGGGTGCAAATAAACAAAATTGCATTTTCAATTCTATATATAGTCCGTTGCCATGGTTACGGCTCATTTTGTTTTTTTGGCCATTTTAGGCCGATTTTGGGGTCTGAAAAACTGGTTTTTAGCTCATATTTACAACTCCACCCCACCAAAATGCAAAATTATTTCAAAAAACCTTTGATATCACTACAAAGTATCATCCTCGGCCTTCCTTGAGAAAAACAAATATTGCTTTAAATATCACCCTTGTGCTATTTTTGCATCACGCATTACAGTATGTTTTTAGAACTTGCAAAATCGACATTTTTACCCTATTTTTGGACCCCAAAATGTCAACTTGCCAGGGGTCTCAGAACATTTTCCTTTCGGCTGTGATTAGGGCCAACATTGGTCTTTCCATAGCTGGTGTCAAAAACTTGGGCAATGGTATCCTGTTGTGACAGAATAGTAAAGAATGCTCATCGCACTACTTCTCTTCTTGCAATGTGAATCATACCTGTACAACTAGGTAAAGTAGTCATGACAAAACAAGAACTCTCAGTGGCAAAGCATGGTTATAAACTTTTTATTTGTTACTTAACGAGCATAGAAACAGTGCCATATTTTTTAAACAAGCATGCTCGTTTTTGTTTTTTTATCAATTCAAACTAAGGGATAACTTCGAAATGCATTTTTATTGTTTTTGGAAAAATTACCATGTTTGAGGCAGAAGTGTCACAACAGGATACAATAAACCAAAGTGTTTCTCCCCAGCAGACATGCAAACAATTTGATATTGATAGCCCAAATCACAACCAAAAGGGAAATATTTCGAGAACCAATAAAAAAATAAGACAGTACAAACTTTCTTGATGTGCAAGGGGAACTAAAAAATGTGACTTTCAAAAGAGAGGCGCTGTTCACAAAACTTTGTTTTTTTGTATGCAATGTCAAGAAATATGATTGGGCCGGGGCCGGGGTGGGGCCGGGGCGGGGCAAATTATAAGATTTAGGTCATCAACAAGTCCTGATCAATGTTTGGTAATGCACTAAGCCTACAGAGTGCTTATGAAAAGCTGCCAGATTGATGGAATTATTACTAACTTCTTAATGTTATAAATTCAAAATGAAGCAAACATTTCAAAATGCATTTCTCTAAATGTTTTCGGGGAAAAGGGTCTATTTTTGAGACAGTTCTTATACATCAGGATACAATTGCCCGAGTTTTTCTTACCAGAAATAAAAAGACAAATTTTGGCCCTGATCAAAACCGAAAGGAAAATATTCTAAGACCCCTGAAAAAATGAAATTTTGAGGGCAAAAAATATGGTAAAAATGTTGATTTTGCAATTTCTAAAAACATACTCTAATGCACGTTCTTAAAATAGCACAAGGGTGAAATTTATAGCAACATTTGTTTGTCTCAAGTAAAGCCAAGGATGATAATTTGTAGTGATGGAAAAGGTTTTATGAAATATTGTTGTTTTTTGGTGGGGTGGAGTTGTAAATATTAACTAAAAACAGTTTTTCAGACCCCAAAATCGGCCTAAAGTGGCCTAAACACAAATGCACTGTTACCATGGCAACGTGTTATATTATGATTTGAAATGTAAATGTTGTTTATTTGGACCCCAAGTCCCTACCATCCACAAAGTATAAGAAAAATATTCCTTTTTTTACCGTGGACATGTATGTCGATATTATGTGAAAAGACCCTTAAAAAGGCATTTTTTACGTTTTGGGGAAAAAAGTCTAGTTTTGAGGCAGTACTGTCACAACAGGATACAATTGCCCAAGTTTTGGACACCAGATATGGAAAGACCAATGTTGGCCCTAATCACAGCCGAAAGGAAAATTGTCTGAGACCCCTGGCAAATTGACATTTTTGGGGTCCAAAGATAGGGTAAAAACTTCGATTTTGCAAGTTCTAAAAATATACTGTAATGCATGATGCAAAAATAGCACAAGGGTGATATTTAAAGCAATAATTTTTTTTTCTCAAGGAAGGTCAAGGGTGGTACTTTGTAGTGGTATAAAAGGTTTTTTGAAATAATTTTGCATTTTGGTGGGGTGGAGTTGTAAATATGAGCTAAAAACCAGTTTTTCAGACCCCCAAATCGGCCTAAAATGGCCAAAAACAAAATGAGCCGTAACCATGGCAACGGACTATATATAGAATTGAAAATGCATTTTTTTTTGACTTGCACCCAAGGCCCTTCCACCCACAAAGTATAAAAAAAAATCATTTTTGACCGTGAGCAACTATGTTAATTATTTACCTGAACTGACTCTTAAGATCTCGAAATCAATTATCTGAAAGCACATAACTTCGTGTGACAAGGGTGTTTTTCTTCCATTATTATCTCGCAACTTCGACCACCAATTGAGCTCAAATTTTCACAGGTTTGTTATTTTATACATATGTTGAGATACACCAAGTGAGAAGACTGGTCTTTGACAATTATCACTAGACTAGTGTACAGTGTATTTAATACACAATTGACTTGAATGCAATCAACAAAGCCGGGTATAGTCCATTATTGAAAAAAAAAAAAAAAAACATCGGTTGCGTCTAAAGTGAGATACACCGCATTCACACTTGATCCTGCTAGGAGGATCAAAGGAGGATCTGATCTCGAAAGGGCGATCAAAATGAGATCATCGGCTAGTGTGAACGCGATCAGGATCAGGATCAGATATTCCATTTTCATTTTCATCCTGCAATTTAATCTGCTCACATCTGGTCATACCAAAGAAAACTTTACAAAATCAATGACCTCGCGCAGTGAGCTGAACTGAACTTCCGTTTAACTATGTGATATCAACGGACCTTATGCACATGACGTCGTTTCAGTAGGGCGCCCTCACCTACAGGTCGAAAGGAGGTTGTTCATTGGCCAATACTGTGCGCCGCGCGTACAAATACGTGCGTCTCGATTGTTTGGTCACCGTTTTTCCTCTAAGATGGCGGCTGGATGACGTCAATGCATAAGGTCTATGCGAGTGTGAACGCGGCACACAACAGTGCTTGATCTCGCTTTCGGGATATGATCCTCCTTGGATCCTTGTATGAGGATCTGGTGTAAACGCGGTGTAAAGGTGGGTTTGCTGTGTCCAACGTATCATTTGAATGTGCATGGTGGTTTTTGTTCAGTGAAATACCACACAGACTTGCACAATTTGGTTTTAATCATAAGTATGCATACCAAATCTTGCCTCACATTAGAGCTTCTTGTGTCATAGCATCAAACGAGAATGTTATCTCTTTAGCGGATAACATTAGGTTGTATTACAATATACAATTGGTGCACGCTGTGATGGAATCCATGGCGTTCTGTACACTCGAGGGGGAAAATGGCACCCGAGGCGAATCTGAGGTAGCCTTGATCAAGGCTGTTGACGTTATGTTCCTCGGCCCGGTTCGCTGCACACGCATGCAGTGCATACACAAATGTACATTACCATACATTGTACAGCGAGAACAGGATAGCGTAGTCGTGAGTACGGTCGTGTCTTTCAACTTTCAACCTCGCACACGTGGCTCAAACAACAGCCTTGATGGGTTTGTAAAGCTTTATCGGAATTCCGATAAAAGGGTAGTCATGATGTGGGCGTGTCATTCTAAACATTGGCCAATCACAGGCGCGATTGAGAATGACGTAATACTGCTTGCAATCATGCCACGTCCATGTGTGTGGGTGTGTGTGTACTGTACTACGTGATTTGTTTAGCAGTGTCGGGAGCGTCGGGTATATTAAAAGCTATGATTGTAAGGGTTCTGAATGCGTTGCCGGATGGGTGAGCCGGACAAGACTCGCCCGGTCGGTAATGGTGTTGAACAACTTCGAACAACTTCCGTTGTCTTGCGTTTCATTATAACACGAGGACTAGCTTCATAATTACAACGTAGCTGGTAGATTTGTCCCTGAATTGGAAGCTGCTGTACTATAAGTGTAACGTTGTAGTGTAGTACTAGTATGGCAAGAGTTAGTTTATGAAATCTCTGTCCTTCCTCTAATATGAAAATATGCCCAGCACCTAAGAATTCTTACCAAGTAGCCATCTTGCCGGAAACCCATGACACCTGGATACTTGTTTAACCTTTCTCAAACACATTTCACATGGTCTAATTTTCTTCCTTCTATTTCTCAACCCATGATTGATGCATTAACCGCGGTTGTTATATTTTGTGGAAAGTTTCTTTAGTTGTGTTGCAAATTTTACACCACTGATTTCCACTGACTCCAGTTTTGTTTTACTAGTAGGGATTTCTCCCTCGCCCGCCGCCATTGCAACTACAGCCACGAGCACATGTGTGCGAGTACTTGCAGAACGTTGTGGTTGACATCGCAGCGAGAGTTTATAGGTCAACCAACAACCAATGAGAACGGGTTGTTAGTATACATTAGCATAATGAGCTCCGCCCTAAATTTTGGCAGTTACAAAACCATCAAGGCGCTACTTAGGAAGTACCCATGTACCGTAAGTGTACCGTACACAGATGGTACATGTACATGTACAGTACGTACGATGTGTACATACGCTGTACACGTATTGTATGCACTGTGTTATGTATGGGGGTGCGCTGGCGGAATTCAGTGATGGGGACTGGGATTTTGCAGATCGCGGCTGGCTGTAGCGCCTTGATCAAGGCTAAATCTGAGGGTGCCATTTGCCACCGAGGGTGTACAAAACCCATGGACCCCAGTCACAGCGTGCAACAATTGTTTTGTTATACCTTGTTAACATTGTTATCCTCTTCTCGAAGTTATGTTGTCATCTTCAAACATTATTAAGACGGAGCTATGCTTAGTTTAATCATGGTTTTATAAGCAGACGAACAGTTCAAATAAGAAACAATTATTCACCTGTTCCCTCGAGCCCGCGTGAGTTTGGTACAGCGCTGGAAATCGACCAACGGTGGGAACGATCAATGTGATGTACACCGCGTAGCGAGCATCTTTAGCCAGTATACATGCGTATTTGTTGCACGGCACGTGATTGGTTATCGACCAATCAAACTTCACAATTTGAACAGAGGTATAACAATGGTAAACTGAGAACTGTACCACAACTTTAGATAACTGGAGGGAATGCAAACAAATAATCCACGTGTAGTTTCAATCTGAAAATTGGTTCAACGTACGGGATTCGATTTCATTTACTGTTCCTTCACATGGTTGAACAATGTTAATGACCAATCGCCCTTTGTAAAATTCACCCTTGGGCCAGAGGTTCCCTGTATTCCGCAAGTACGAAATTTGTTAAGGTCAGCAACTTCAAAAACCGTGCTTAATTGACTGGAAACAAGTGTATATAATTGAAATAATGTTGCTACAAATTTTGATAAAGTCGCGTGGATGCTAATTTGGTGTTTCTTAATCCCCTCACTATCAATTGCCGAGCGGTTAAGAGCACCGAATTCAAACTCTGGTATTTCTAATCAGCAGAGTGGGGTTTCGACTCCCAAGCCATGACACTTGTGTCCTTAAGCAAGACACTTAACCACTGCTTCTTCCTTGTTTAACCCACACTTATCAACAAAGAGAAGGGGTTTGCCCCGGTGTTCCTGGTCTGATTGGCAGCAAATTGCGCCACAGCATATTATAAAACATAGGTCTCATAAGTAAAAAAGTAGTCTCACATCTGGCAGGAAGTACTGCCTGCTACAACGCCAGGAGCGTCATTAAGTGACGGACATGTGCGCGCTAATGCATAGCGCGACATCTTACTCATTTTCACGTGGCGGGTCACATATAAGAGCCGCAATAATTATTGATCTTTTATTTGACAAATGTACCTTGATAATTGAGCCTCGCACTGCTAACAGGATCCACGCCGGGCGTCGATGATACTTCGATATCGGTATCGAGAATGTATCCGTTCTCCATACCGAGAGGCTCGTCGATGTCCAAGGAACAAACTACAAGATAACGAAAACACATGTACAACCAATATTAGTAATATGCCTTCCGATCATAAAAATAACAACTAGACATGTACAGTACTGTTTTTTATATTTACAAACACTAGGTGCTGGTGTACTCCTTTCGTCTTAGAATAAGCATTTCAAAAAAAAAAATGAACTTTTGAAAAAAAGAAACATTGGTATATTTGTATTTAAAAACGAATAACGTTAGTCTCAACTCACTTATATTGTCTTCCGACTTTGATAAGCAATTATCCTCATGTGATAAATACTTATCCTCATTCTAAGCACCGAAAATTTGGTACTTTCACGAGTTCGGAAAAGAGCAGCCTGGCAAATTCGGGCAGGATTCGAACCCCTGACTTATGAATTGCAGGAGCAAATGTCTTACCAACAGAAAACCGAGTTAGTGTGTCTCTGTTTGCCAACCCAGTCTGTTGGTGTTCATGTACTTGTTTGTATGAACGGCTTTGATTTATTGTTGTCACAGAAGTATCATCTCTATGCAAACATTTGAGATCTCTATCAACGGATGTAAACAATTGTGATCAAATAAGTAGTTGATTATTATTTTTTTTTCAATGTTAAGACCAAAAGTCACGGTCAAACTAGATCACATTGTTTTGTGTCGTTTAGTGAGTTTAAAAATACCCGCTGCGATTGTGTTTGAATTGTACACAATCAACTTAGGCGTTCGGGAGTTATGGCAGTTTGAATTATTAAACTTTGAATACATTATTTCAAAAGCGTAAGACGTTATCAAGACGTAACTTTAGAGATTTCCTCTTAGTAAATATCCAGCTATAAAATGTTAAATTTAAGTTGATATGAGCAGGTGGACAACACACGGTCTTACCGCAATCCAAGTATATACTGATACCTCATCCAAAAATTTTCTTATACCCTGTTCACACAGCACTACGACCTTACGAAGGTAATGCCAATCTGCCCGATCTTAATACATTATCAAGTCGGGGTATGATCGCCGTGGAAATCAAACAATTTGGCAAGTTGAAGACTCCGCCCAACTTAACTGCTTCTACGTAAAAAAGTGTTTCTGACTCCCTGCCACTACGGTTACTTGATATTTGATTGATGTGAACGTCTAGCAGTAAGAAGCATACATTTCTGACCAGTACTTCCTGTGGGGTCACTTTCAACTAATGGGGTTCCTTTCAGACATTATTGTTTACTTATGTTTACATTAAAAGTTACTACCGGGGTAAAATGGAAAAATTGTGTGAGTTTCTTTCTGCACATAAAGCCAACTAAATTGTCTAGACAGATAAACCAAAGAAATATAAACGTGACAGAGTAGACAGAGTTCACTCATAAAGTATCGTTTTCTTGATTTTAAATATTTTGAAAAAAAAAAAATATGTATACAAAAATTGACTCAACGTGACCTATACTTCCAGTTTAAACTGAAGATGATGAAATATTACATTTGAAAAAATAATTACTCGTCAACCTCACAAATAGCAATTGTATCATTTATACGTTATAACAAGTTCACGATTTAACGAATCATTAATCATGAACCACACATCGGTTGCAAAACCATGAGCACAATATTGGATTTCTAAATCACCGTGTCTTCAAAAACTTAGGCACTGCTGTACATTGTGCGACCCCACGTGACCTTCAATTCAATTTCAAACCGAAAGTTGAAGTTTCAATCTTGAAATGCTCGATTGCGTGTATTTTATACGCTTTTGTTTTCTAACTTTCGTACGATAACGTTCACAACAAAATACGTTTGTGTTGTCTCAAGATAATATATGCTTTATTGTGCTAAAAAGAATTCCGTTCCCCCAACAAAATATTGCCTAGATACGCAGACAGATTTCTGTCATTATTGATTCTAGTTTCGTTCAAAGGATTCGAGTACTTTTTCAACAGACTGACACTAAACTTACAGGGTTTAAAGATAATAATAGTAGAAAGCTTCCCGTCAAATATTACTTACTAACGTCCTGTAGTTTTTAAGAATTAAATAAAACAAGTCACAATGTAAGTTTAGTCTCAGTTATTTTATTAGCATGTAAAAGCGTAATAACCAGAAAATTGCTGTAACGGACACCATTCAAAAACAATCGTAAAGAGGCATTTTTGCAGCACCATCGTTATCCAACGAAATTTATTTATGTTGGATATTGGCAGAAACAAACCTGTAAAAATAACAATCAAACGACAAATTGTAATCTACCTTCATTCAATACACCACACCAAAAATACGATCAGCAGCAAAATCTTTATCTTAAATAATTTTAAATTTTCACCATGACTTAAATTGTCAGACTGACTTGAAACACAGTGCAACGGTATTGAGACTCAAACAGCTATATAAATTTGTCTGCGGCAGCTTTGGTCCAGTCTATTATTGATTGTTTAGCATGGGTGTTTACAAAACGGACGAGATTTATTCCATGGATATCGTAGTTTCAAACCTTTGTCACTGCCTTTTCATTGTCGTTTAGTGGAAAGCTGAAATAGCTTTCTCCGGTGCGTAAATATTTAATACGCGATTGCTGCTGACGTGGTATCAAGCACCAGTTGCTCTTTGGCGTAGACAGGGGACAATGTTAATGCACAGAGATTTATAATGAATGCACAAAAATATTTTCCAATCGAACACAATATACCAACCATTTTGAACCTTTTAAATGATATATTTTTTTGCAAAATATGAAGTTTCCACTTCAAAGTAATTTTTTTTTATTTAATTGTACTAGTATTTTACTGATTTTCCTTTCACTTTGCGGAGTTACACATGTTGTCTATAAAGTGATGTGCAGCGTTAATTAATAATACGCGAGACTCCTCATTTTCATTCCGAAGTTTGATTTGGGTTCCCGTACTGAGGCTTGGTCTCAAATCTAGGTCGATTCTGCGTTTGTTGTTCCTATCCATCATTTGTCAAAGCCGCTCAAACTAAGATGATGAACGTGGACAGAAAGTCGATAGTTTTATATTTTGATTTTGCAAGGCTGGCGTATTTTCTCCTAGGCTTCATAATTAGACGATCGCGGGGACAGCAAAATCAATATATTTGTATGAAATACTTCAAGTGCCGATTGGAGGTTTGTGTTTGGTTTACCAATTAAGGAGCTCTCCCGTCCCTTTTTGTGAATTTAGGTTTACTGACAGCCGTAACTGAGCAGATGAAGTTGAGTTTGAAACCAGATTGTATCACAGCCAAGTGGTATGGTGTAACAATTTTGAGTTGTTCCGATTGAGACGTCAGGGTGCCTCCACAGTTACATTTATAAAGTGCCAAGTGGGCTGAACCGTCAATAAATGTATTCAAAACGCGTTGTTTTAAAATCCGCTCCTTGATAAACCGTTTTGTTGTTAACTCTTTTCTACTGGATAATTGTATCGCTGAAGTGTATCAACATTTTCATTATTTGTTTTTGTTAAAAGTCCCATCAAGTGGAAAATAGAAAATTATTTCCAACATCATTTGAAGTGCTTTCCTCGCTCGATTTTCTCATTCAGTTTATTAAGTGTCTTGTTTTAATTAATTAAACGTTATTCAGCCACATTTTTTGATACGTTCCAACTTCCTTAACTAAAGCTAGCCAGATGCGAATAAATAGCAGCAAACTAACAATGTAAGTTTCCATGCTGCCACCTAGCGTCTAACAATTCAACATTAACTGAAAGTTGTAGGTGAAAGGTGAAGATGGACGGGGATTTACTTTTGCTAGAGGCAACTCTCTCACGTCATTCACGACCCTCGAACTGTGACGTAAGACGTTCAGGCTACATTGCCTTGTCAAAACCATCATGTTTTGGTTTAAAAGCTCACCAACATAGCCCGTACAAATTGTTTACTTAGCATTTATGTTATTAGCCATTCCCATGTGAAATGAGTCACGTGATTTCATTGTGACCTATTCCATATACTTGTACAATGGCTGTTTAGCATAATGCGTGTGATGCTGCAACGACTAAACTGTGACCATAGAGCTACACAGTAAAACAAAAATGGTCGACTTATTATTTTTTTGTTTTATACCAACACAAAAACAAGGGCAAGTGAACATTTTGCCGCGTATTTTTTATTGTATTTGTTTTAATCCAACACATACACTCTATGATGTTAGTGTAATACCTTGTTTTAAAAGTTCGAATTCAGGTTGGAAAAAAAAAACGACAATTATTTTAAAGTAACCGAATGTAGAAAAACAAAAAAAGGCGTATTATATGAACTATATTGGATGCTTGTCTAGGTGAATATAGGAAACAAAGTCTCTCAATCTGTTGCATCTCTAGAACAACAGGCGCAGGAAACCAAATTAATTTGAAAATAATTTTCAAAAGTATTTTGAAAAAAATGACAAAATTTGAAACATTTCTTGACTAATTTTTGAGAAACTAAAAACATCATGTTTAGTCAAAATTAATTTCCTATCAAACAATACAAAGAGGCCACTTAACCCGAAACCTAATAGGTTTGTGTAATATTATGAAATTTATTCCGCCCTGGTAATAGTTATAAAGCAGGACAGTTCTTTTTATAACTGAGAAGTCTCCCGAACCTCCGATTATCTACTCCACGGCAGTAGAATAAAGCAAGACAGCTCTTAGTCTTGAAGTCAAGACGGTAATTGTTAAGCGCGGTGTGTAGTTACAGCGCGGTGTAGCTGCGGGGACGATACACACACCCTCGATCCCAGTATGTGTGTGTGAGTCAGTCGCAATTACCGTCTTGAATCACTTGTACCCAGCTTTGTACACATGCAATGGGACTTGCTACCAAAATTGGACGGAGCAGTTTGATTGGTTTAGAATCGCGAAAACATGAATATTCATAAAACATCTTGCAGAGTATGGCATCATGGAGTTTGGTCGCCGTGTGTACATTGTGTGTTTATGTACTCAGTCAATCCAAAAAGCGAACTTATACAGCATTTCTTCAGAGCATGGAGGTAGAAATAGAGTGACATGGAGCCCTGTGAAGGGTGAGACAGTATAAACTGATGGGGGTTTCCGTGGAGCTGAATGGAGGCTGATAGAAGTGATAGACAGAGGGTCAGACAGAGATGCTTTCGTAAATTTACCAGCTGGCATGACTGGTCACTGTGGTGTGGGTATGGGAAGTCGGCAATTTACCAGGTAGGTCTATTTTATCCATGTGTACTCACGAAGCTTTTAAAATTTAAGCCCAGATAGGTAATTAGATTTAGTATAGAATTAACCTAATTTCAAACTGACTTGCCCAATTAATTTAACAGTCAATATAATTTATAAATATATGACATACTAAAACTCTTTCAGCGGTTTGTTGTTGATTTGTAATTGTAGACCCTTTCTACTATTCTCTATGTATGTGGTAGACCCAGTCCCCAGTCAGCCTCTCCGGGCCGGGCAGAGGCTCTGTACGTTATTTTACCATTTTGACATTTGCATGAACTTTATTGACCCTTAAATTTAAAGAAAAAATCATACAATAATAAGTAAACAATAGTGACCATAGTAATTAAAAGTGAGAGAACTAAGACACTACTAACTTTCCATTTGCACCCAGTATGTCTTGCATGAAAGGACAAATCATTGACATTGTAACCAAGTATGTACTTCATGCATTCATAATTTTCTAATTATTCACACTAATTTTCTACCCCACACTAGGCTCGACGAGGGACTTCTACAGAGGGCACGGCCATTGCAGTAGTCAGTTCTCCTCTCATTGCTTTGATGAAAGAAGTGAAAATGCTAAGACTTGAGAGATTGGAGTTAGAGCAGTACATTGGTGACATAAAGGAGGATGCAATTGAGAGAGTTCAAGTACAACAAAGACAATTTTTGCTGGTCTCTTCTGGCCCAGAAACCCTCCTGGGGCCCTTTGGCAGAAGTCTACTGACAATACATCCTCCTCCTATGAATACCAGCCAAACCTTTTTGTTGACAAAGGTCATTGTGTAGCAAAATGGTAAGCAATTATAATTAAAGTATTTGGTTAGAAAATACACAATACATGAAAATTTAAGGTGAGAGCAATGGTGAATCCAATTATCGTCTTTCACCTAAGTCATTGTTTTCTGATAACTTCTTTGTGCAATTTGCAAGGCACAAATTTTGTTATGTACTGGAGGAAAAGTAGAATATGGTCGCAAGTTTTTTTTTTTTTTATGCCACGAATGTACATGTCCAGTTTGTGTATGTGGTTACTCTTTGTCAACAGAAGTTTCAATTGGAAAGCTTTCTTCAAAATGTAGGTAACCTTACAAGAAAATACATTTTGTTTCTTTTGATTTGTTTTACCAAAACAGGGGAATGATATCTGTTGAGGTTGAAGCTTATCGGAGCTGCTATAGTCATTTGGCTGAACTACGCTCCCTTGTGTCGCGCAGTGTTGTGGGGATGGCTCTGACAGAAACAGCTTCTCCTGATATGCGGAAGACCAATGAATCATCTCTTGGGATGTCTGATGTAGGAACTTTAACTGCAGTCTCCCCAGAGCAAACCAATATTAATTACTCTGTTGTAAACACTCATTATGAGTATTAGTTGTACTAATACAAATAATTAGAATAAGGGAATAGGGTAGCGACGAGTTCTTAAACTGCCTTTTAAAACCTGCAGGGTCATGGCCGTGCAACATAGGCCCGAGCCGAAGGCAAGGGTCTTTATTGCAGGAGTTTGACCCTGCAAGAACTGCAGTTTAAAGGCCTAGTCACACTTCAGCGATAACAAAAACGATAAGGATCACGATGCGGATAGAACGCGTTCTATTGGTTGAATTGCTCCACGTAGAATACGTGCACGCTCATTCTACCAATAGAATGTGTTATCTTTACTTCGATATTGTTATCGTTCTGCTTACTGCTTCAGTGGGACTGGGCCTTAATTAAGTCACTACTCTTTTATCGCATTCATAAATGCCTTTTTTGGTAAAAGGCGTAAAAAAGTAATAAACTCTCTAAAACTTAACTGTTTTTCGAGGTCCTCGAGCTCTGTACGTGTGTTGCATTTTTATGACTGAGACATTTTTCGGATATATGCATTCGTGTGTGTTGTGTAGTAAACATTATCGTATTCATGGGCTATAATGGCGTGGCGAGATCCATCACCCGTGGGAACGAGGTTATGGGCTAGCCCGCACAAACATATCCAAAAACAACCGGTTAAAACAGCCCAAGCTGGTCATTCAGCCGTTTAAACACCCCCATGTGACGTGCTCTCCACCAATAGAAATAGCAAAACTATCTGAGGTGGTTATGAATAAACTATTAGTAAACTATTAATCACTTGTGACTAAATGAGGAGTGTTAGCCTTTTCTCAGAGGACTTCAAATACATTTTTGTACACACAAAATTACTAGCTATAGTACAAACTTATTCTCCCACACCATGCTGCTGCAAAGCTTCAAACGCCCCTATTGAATATGATATGATAAAACTGTTTGATTGCTACACTTCCAAAATTTACTTTGAGTTCCACCCTAGCTCTTTCAAATCAAAGTCAAAATTTTCATCAGGTGAAATACTTCCTGCAAAGTACTGAAAAGTTTTGTTTATTTTTTATTTTTGAGAGAAAGTATTTTATTTGACAGAAAGTATTTTATTTGTTGACAGTATTTTTGTAATTTACTGAAGGTTTTTCCCTTATATTAATATAAATTGAAAAGTCTTTCATTTCTTATAAACACATTTGGCTTGTTACATTAAAAAAATGTATGTCCCGATTAACAAATAATGTTTTGTATTGGTTGTCATTTTACATTTGAGTGGCACACCCTTTAAATGCTAAATTTCACCTAGCATGCCTAGGAAACTAAATGTCTTCAGCCAAAGTATGTATTTAGTTGGGTAATGTTAATAAAAAATAAATGTTTACTCTGCAGTTTATGGAGAAATGTGAGTTATTTATTTTCGATTACTTTCACTCTAGAATTGTTTTGTCAAAGTGTTTGTTATACATGAGTGAATGTCTGCAAGATTAAGAAGGCTCAAAATATTGGAAAGGGAAGTCTGGAAAGGCACGTAGTGTTCGACCTGGCTTTGTGTTGAACATTGCCTGAATTTGGTCAATCGGTTGTGCTGCTTGTCCAACCTTTAAAACAAAAATCCTATGCTCAATTGCCCAGTCCATTTCACTATGTTTGAGCATATCCTAATGACAGGCAACTTTATTCTCATCATGATTAAGCCTGACGAAAATACAGACAGTGAGTAAACAGCAGAGCTTCTGTCACCAGGGGATGGGAGCTTGCACAATCTTGCGGTAAACGGGAATCAAAGTTGCGGGTCGCGAATATATGTGACTATCGAAAACATATGACCCGACGTTATGCTTTCAACCGCAAATGAAGATTGATTCGATTTGTCAACATTGAAGTAGATTCTGCAGCTAAGTAAAAGTGAGTTTCAAACTAGACAAACTCGCCACATTTTGCGAGTACTGGTGGCCATTTCACCAATATTACAACCACGCAATATTGCGATTTGTACCCATGCAACACGTGAGTTACGCACGTGCAGCCGGGTTGTAAACATAGACGTGGTATGATCCGTTGTTTTGTTTTATAAATTCTACATTGGCGAGCTTATTATTCTGCCATGAAAGTGGTATTGTAAGCTAGTGTAATTGTATATTCTTCCTTTATGACAATCCTTGCTATTTTCACCGGCTCATTATTTGAGAACAATGATTTATGATTGCCAATACAAAACGAGACCGACGAGGGACTGTGAACGAGTTTATTTTCTGGAGTAATCTGCAAACAACGGCAAATCACATGGAGCAAAAGGAGCTAACAGGGCGCACACTTCATTCTTTGATGGGGGATTTATTATTGAGAGTAACATTTTATGAAAATGCATTGGTCAAATTTATATTAAAAGAAGTCACAAAATTGTTTTGATGATTAAAATAAATACTATGTTTTCCAAATCGATGTTAGCAAATAGAATGTCATTAATAAAATTACAAAACAAAACTTACAGAAAAGATACATTCCTATGTTGATAATGAATTCTTCCAATTTTGCCAGACAAGCTACCATTGGCCCTCTCTATGGTATCTTTTGCATATGCATTGTATAATTTACAATAAATGAATACTCGGCTAGGAACAAGCGACTCAAGTCGTCAGAGCTGCCTCGCGCTACCTACGACTGTTGCATGTGTAACATCGCACTGCGACTGTTGCATGAAAGGCAGACAAATAGGCAGCGCCTAACGACTTGTCATCAAGTCTAGACAGCTCTCTAAGAACAACTCTACCTGGCAAGTAGATACACACATGGTGTTACCGCAAACCAAATATATATTATGAAATTTGTTTGTGTAATAATTAATTTGTATGCGTCCTCACCCCATTACTCTTAAGTCCATCCCAGATAGCAATTACGCGTTGGGCCAACATTAGTTTTTTGAAATTGGGCCAATGTTGGCAACCCACGATGGCCCCACTTGGATTTGCTCATCGGCGCGAGGTTGGCCCCATTTGTTGGTAGATGCTGGGGCCAACGTGGGCCTTCTTTATTGGGCCAACGAAAGTTTTATGGTTGCCCCAACTGCGTGTTTTTCGTTGGGCCAACTGTTGTAAATTACTGGTGGGCCAATAAACACTAGCAATCGTTGGCCCATCTGTAGCCTAAGCGTGGGGTCCCTGTCGGCCCAACGTAGCATTTAGACGCCGGGCCAATGGACAATAGCAATCGTTGGCCCATATGTAGCCCAAGGGTGGGGTCCCTGTCGGCCCAACGTAGTTTTGAGACGCTGGGCCAATGGACAATAGCAATCGTTGGCTCATCTGTAGCATAAGCGTGGGGTCCCTGTCGGCCCCCAACGTAGTTTTTAGACGCTGGGCCATTGGACGATGGCAATCGTTGGCCCATCTGTAGCCTAAGCGTGGGGTCCCTGTCGGCCCCAACGTAATTTTTAGACGCTGGGCCAATGGACAATAGCAATCGTTGGCCCATCTGTAGCACTAATGTGTGATGTACATCAATACCAGAACAAAAATTAATCATTCAGAAGTAATTATTTACTTTCAAGTTTAATATCAAAACAACAAATTTCACAACTGTGCAAAATAAATTAACCTTAGCCTTACTTCAGTCTTTCTGCATAACTGTTGACAAAATGTAATGTTCAAATAAAAGATACAGCATAAAACACGATTAAGCATGCTGCAATGTCCATTTTTTTCAAATTGTGTCCAAATTAATGGTCACCAAAAGTTCTTTTGCACACACCTTTGTGGATCCTCTTGTACAGAAGTGTTTAAAGGGACACAGAGGGAAACAAATCAAAAAAGTATCTCACAGCTACGAGTTGGCCTAATTCATAATTATGACTTCTATACTTTCTAACAATTATGCCTGCATAAATATGACTTAGTTAACTCATAATCTTAAAAACCAAGTCCCAACTATGACTTATTTTGTATTCGTATCTGTTTTTGTATGTCCTTTTAACGCTTTCATACTCATTTAGTAAAAAAAAAAAAAAAATATGAGCCCAGCAAAAACAACAAAGTAAAAGGGGAACTTGGCGGGCACAACAAACCCTTTTTGCAATTATTTTCCAAAAACAAAATGCGAGTTCTGTTTTGTCTTATAAAGCCTATGAAGCAAACTTCTACTGGAAGGTTGCAAGATTACTTATTGATTATAAATTGGTTTTGCACTTTTGAAAAAGTTGGAATTAAACACTTTATTATTGACCATGAAACCTTTTCATGTGCTTCAGTATCAATTAAAAATTAATTAATATGGCAAGATAAGATTGTTTTTCTCTTCGCAAAACAGTAGTTTAAGTCAAAAGTTTTATAAAAATGGTCATCAAAACATGATAAAGTACTGCTTTAGTCAACAGGTAAGTCGAGGTTACCACAACAAAAAAGGAAACAGTTTTAATTCTCTTCACTGGACCCGTAATCCTCCGTGGATTCTTGACTGACACTGGCTATAGCTGCTTGGCGAACCGCTGCTCGTCTTGCTCTGCCGCCATCTCGATCCTTTGCATACTTCAGCCAGTCCTTTATGACGGAGTCTATCTCTGAGTTGGTGGCCGATCTCATTCCTGAATTTCTACGAACTGAGCCTAAATGGAATTGAACAGAAAATGTCCATACCTTGTTACAATTACAGAAGATACATTTTTTTAACTTTATTGAATTTGTATTAATTTGAAATTAAAATCAGATGAAGCTTATTTTATTTGTGGAGACTCCAAGTGCTCAGTTGGCTTTTAATATTTCCTTTAAAGGCAGTGGACATTATTGGTAATTGTCAAAGACAAGCCTTCACAGTTTATCAACATATGCATACAATAACAAACCTGTGAAAATTTGTGCTCAGTCGGTCATCGAACTTGCAAGATAATAAAGAAAGAAAAACACCCTTGTCACATGAAGTTGTGTGCGTTTAGATGGTTGATTTCGAGACCTCAAGTTCTAAACTTGAGGCCTTGAACTCAAATTCGTGGAAAATTACTTCTTTCTCGAAAACTATGGCACTTCAGAGGGAGCCGTTCCTCACAATGTTTTATACTATCAATCTCTCCCCATTACTCGCCACCAAAAAAGGTTTATGCCAATAATTATTTGGAGTAATTACCAAAAGTGTCCACTGCCTTTAATCATTTTAGTAGTAGTTCTTTAAGAAATAGTTATGTAATGGACCAGCTCTGGTATAAACTTTAACTGAACAACCAGTAAGCTTTCAGACTGGAATGTAAATGCAAATATATTGTTATTTTTCCGAGCAGGGAAATTTAAGATTTTCAAACCAGGGCACATCTAAATTCATTCAATAGGTCATTAAATTTTCAAAGCTTACTTACGTTGAATCACATTGACCAAGCGAAGCTTGCTGAATGCTTCCTTGGTACCTTTCCCAATCCAGTTAAATTGTCGAGCGAGATCATTTGTCATTGTGCAGGACAGAATTCTCCTCACAGTGTTTGCCAGGTTGTCTCCTCCAATTGTTGACAAATATGTCACCTGTCCGATAAACCACAATAAGGACAGTTAGCAATGCCAGCCTTTTACAATTTTGTGCTGATTGTGCAAAACGAAAATTGGACTACAAGTACTTGTTTTGATTTATCAACCACGCGCACAACACCCCTTACACAACATAACCTTGGAAAGGTGACCACAAAGTTGATGAGTCTTTGTTCAATACATTTATTCCAAACACTTGTAAAAAAAGGAATTACTTTACTTAATTCTTTGCAAACAAATTCTTTACATTCTATTCCTTTATAATAGATGTTGGTATTTTGACATGAAGTCTAAACATTACTTCTGTAAGCAACAGATTCTTTCAAAATACAAATGCAGTATTTGTTTTTATTTTATCTTTTATTTCACTTACCAAACGCTTCTCCTTTTCAAAGTTGTGAAGAAGAGCTTCCAGATCTCTGACATCCTTCACTAGGTTTAAAGGAAACTTTACTCCTTCAGGTAGCCCACCACTCTCTGATTCCTGCTGTGTGTTGCTCTCTAACCTTCTCAGGATCTGAACGAGAATCGCTCTGTTTTCTGCAGCTATCATCTTTTGTTCTTCTATCAAAGTCATGATCTTCTTCTCAGTTGCTGGTGAAAAAAAAATATACTTTTCATCATCTGTATCAAATTATGTGTGTGTGTCAGTACAATCAATTTTCCAAGTGATAACTCAAGAAGCCTTTGCGAGTGACTCAAAACTTAGTGCGTGGATTGTTCTGGGATTGTGTCTTTATTCAAAGGACAAGGTCATTATTCAAGGTCAAGATCAGCGGGCATTTGTGTTTGACAACACATTATTCTTGTCTTGTTTTTATTAATAGAAACTACAATTCTGAATATTTTTAAAACAAATACTTGTAAAGGGACTGAATTAAAAGAATTGTTTAATTGCAATAGTTCCAGATACCCACACAAATAATTTTTAACAGTACCTGTACAGCCAATAGGGCGGATAACACTCTTTACTGGTGGTGTTCCTGACCTAAGCAAGGTTGTAGGTGGAGATGGAAGCCTAATTGGGGAAGATGACGTAACCGGTGTTTTTGTTGAGACGGACTGATGGCTAGATGACTGACTTGGGGTTGAATTGAATACTCTCTCAGTTACATCTTCATCAGATGATGAGTCTTGCTGGTATCGTGGGTTTGGTCTGAAGATTTTTGAGAAAATTGTTACTTCACCATTGAATCAGTATCACATCAAATATAACTTTGTGAATGAGACTCGTATTTCAGGGAAAACATTTCAAAAATGAGACATGGGATCCCCCATTTATAAAATCGCTTTAGTTGTTTCGTTGGCTTGGTGAGATGCTCCTTGCATTAAATGTTTAGTGTAGATGGTGTATACAGGAATGGGCCTATGCATTACTCATACCTGTCAAATAAACATGAGTAATCAGTACCCAAGTAATTCAGTTACTGTTGGATGTTAAATTTACCAGAACATTTTTAAACTTACCTTGCTTTTCTCTTCGGAGGCATTTCTGTCTCTGCATCTGTAGCCAGGTCAGATGTTTCCTGTGCTCGTCTGACCTTAGCCATTCCTTTTTCATACGAAGCTAGAACAGAAAAAAATGAAGATATTCTTTTTGGGTAACTCCAATCCAGATTATTTTTATATATATCGTCGAATGCCCGGTAAAAGGACCTAAGGAAAAGTTCCCGTTAAAAGGACGTAAGCAGTTAATGTGCAAAATCGGGTTTCATGAAAACTGAGTGCGAAAGTTTGATCTGTTTTCTGCCATGTATTAATAAATATAGGAAGTTTAAATTCTGTATGGGAATGAGAAAACATGTCTTTGGGGTAATTCTAGCAACACAAATCTAACATTTATACCATATTTTTTGTCAGAGGAGCCATTTTGTTGTTTACGCCCTTTCATTGCTGAAAAACAGTACTTTGTGTGCCCGGTAGTAGGGCGTAAGGCCTTATGCCCTTCTACCGGGCACACGACGATATATACACATATATGACAAAGGTCCGGTTTGGATCGAAAGCTAAGGCTATCTCCACCTTGTTTTATATACACATCAAATAATAAACCACATTTATATATATATATATATATAAACATATGGGGGGGGGGCAACAAATTAGGTCATTTCATAAGTCACATAATGGGTCCCCACGTGACCTCTTTAGATTTCACCTAAAATATTTAAAACATAGTTTTATCCCACAAACTCAAACAAAGTAAAGATTTTTTTTTTTGGGGGGGGGTTGTCAAAATTCAAACTTATTATTTGTAGAGTTTTCAATATTCTCTACAAATATAAGTAGTTATGAGCAAATGAAATTGGTCTAAAAGTGTCAACAACATTTAGTTTGTAAAACGATGACACGCCCATTTTGAAGGCAGATATTCTGGACCAGATTTGTGTTGCCTGAGTCAGCCAAATCTAAGGGGTCACATGCGGAAACGTTGGAAATTTATTTAACTTGAAATCAGAATTACCTCCTTTTTACTAAAGAGTATATAAACACAATGGCACACTTCGAAATGCATTTCCTTTTAATAGTATAGATAATTCTTAGTTTATATGACTTCCCCACCTGTGTGTCGGAACACAACAAGTACTTGGGTGATAAAAACAAAACAGTATGTGCTTAGATACAACGTAGTTATTTAACTGGCTTACAAAAATTGCAGTGTATGCAACTTTGTTTAGGGGGACAATGTTTCTATGACCTAAAAGTAGAAAACAAAGAAACCAATAGGGAAATGAAATGGATGATAGTGACACTGATGATTAATTCAGATGAAAAATAAATAAATATACAAATTCTTACCTGTTTTTAACATCAAACGGCATGGATACTGATCAAAATCATTGTTTGGTGGTTCACACTTTTGAACAGCCTTGTCAATTCGAGTTTGTGACTTGTAACATGAAGGCCACTTTACACATGTATCCTGCTTGCTCAGCCAGCTTTCTGGCACAAGGGACACTGAGCCCTCATCAACAAACTCAACAACTGCATACATAACTTCTATTAAAAAAAAGTGTGAAAAAATGTAAAATGTTTTTGCTATTTAAACTGAGAGTATTGTGCGGATATGATTGCCATTCACAAAACTGGTAAGTGAACTAAAATTAACTTTGAAAACCATGTTACATACAAAACACAAGACCTTTCCACTTTACCAATATTGATATTGGAATTTCGTTGTTTTCTAATTCTTGTTTTACTCGTCTTCAGTCATGTTGTGTGTACTTTGGCAAGCAAAGTTTCAAAGAGAATCATGAACACAAATAGTATCTGTACAGCGAGAGAATATTACATCTAAATCTAGAGTTTTTGCCTTTACGTACATTTGTAATGTTATACAGTCTTAAAATTATGTACACTAGATACCAGATTGGAGATACCGTGGAAGTGTTTTATTTACCTTACTTGATGATTTAGACCAACAACCATGTGCCCGTTTTCACAGGGAAAGATAGCACATTTATGTTTAATTTCTTTCACTGAGCATGTATGAAGTGTGTCCTCAAGACAATCAACTTTGTGTATTCCCAAACAACTGGAGGGTAGAGGATATTCAAAAAAGTTCTCCATGCTTTGAAACAACTCATAAACAACAAATATTTCATTATCCTGCAGAATATTTCTTACAACACCCACACCTTCTGCTACAGATATGCAACTATCATTTGGGGATAGAGAGATGTGGCAAGAGCTAAGATGGAGTTCTTTAAATTGCTTGCAACTATGGAAGTTGGGCGGCAGAGGACCGTTCATGTGTTCTTTCATGCATTTGGACTGGCTCACTTGCGAACTACAAGGACACTGTTTGCGTGGGCCATTACTATCTTCTGATAGCCGGCGAATGACCTGTTCAAGGGGGAATGATGGTTTCCTAATAAGGCGCTTCAGCTTATGAAGATAGTTCTCATATGGAAAACTTGAAATTCTATCCAGTGGGCCAAAACGCTTTACATCTTCTGCTAAATGTAACAAACCATGCACATTGTATACAAGTTGATTTCTTCCATACAATTCTTCAAACTGTTTTACAAATGTAAGTAGCAGTTCCCGTGCATAATCATTGTAGGTTTGGCACAGAGCAGGACTTAAAAGAATGTGCATACCCACCGACAGAATAAGAAAGTGTTTGTATACTTTAATTTTTACCCTGTCCTTTAAAACTAGCATTCCAGTGTACAACAGCAGTTGGCGGAACTCTGTCGCTTTCCAACGGTCAATTTCACTCAGTGATCTTGGACGCCTCCCAAATTCTTTAGGCACATTATTTCTGATTTTGGTCAGAGCTTCTGATATATAACCGATTTTGCGACTCTGCATTCTACATGCCAGAGGGCCTTTGATTAAAAGAAGCATTAAACGTTTGGTCACACCCAAACACACTAAGTGCATGTAGTCTAATGGGAAACCAGAGACTAACCCCAGCCCTGTTTCCCGCAATGGACTGGGCCCATGATGATGTTCTTCGTCAACCATTTTTGCAAATTCATCATCTGTTCTCAGTTTAGCATCACACTCTGGATATATTATTTTATTAAGCCACTCGCCCTCTACCCAGCACTTGTCACAACCATGGTAACCAGTACATCCTTTTACATTTTTGATGTACGATCTTGCTGGGGTATCACAAATGACTGAGGAGACATTTATGGTGAAGCTCTTTCCATTAAAAGCAAACCCATCATCTTTTAATTTTACAACTTCCTCCTTAAAATCGTACAAGTACTGTTCAAGGTTATTTGGCTTTTTAGAACCTACGAATAATGCTATTGTAAATGGCTCTTTGCAGCTCTCCAAGCAACCCAAAATGGGCCAGAACTGAGTGCTGGTACTTCTAAATATTGGAAGTCCGTCGATGTTAATTTGTAAATCCAAAAGTCCTTCTCCATTCATGATTTCTGGATGAGACTGTATTTTGTTTATTACATTGTGTTCAATTCCAAAATAATAATATTTCCCACCAGCTAACTCCTTCACATCGTACAAAGTTCTCGTGTGTAGCAAACTTCTTGGATCCTTAGGCATTAATGGAAAATGTGGTTTTAATATATGTTGCAAGGACCCCAAAGCAGACAATGGAATTTTGTAATTAGTTGCCCAATCTGAAATTTCATTGATAAAATTCCTCTGTTTGTCCCTTTCAGAATCATGTTCAGAATCAGAATCATGTTCAGAATCATGTTCAGAATCACTACCAAGAAAGCTGCTGTGTAATGAGTACAAATCAAAATCAGTTGCAATACTGCTCAAATCAAAATCTTCAAAGTTAGTAGGACTACTTTCCCTACTGGGAGTACTAGATGTTTCCTCGGACTGTTCGTTATTTGTGGATTCCCCGTCACTTTCATTTTCATATCCCACTGAAGACTTGATCACTACCGATGAAGCTACAACATCATCAGACACCGATGAGTAGTATAAGCCAACACAAACATCATCAGTTTCACAAACAATGTCATCAAGGTGCGCCGCAACCCTCTCTCTTATTTTCCTTCGTTTTGTCCAGTAAGACGCCCCGTACATTTTTAATAGAAAAGCTTTTCAAAGTGGCCAACTACATCATGTTTTTACTGAAGTGAATGAAATGAATGGTCGCCCAGTGTCTAATTAATGGAGCTATTTGTCTCAAATCTTGCAAAGTAAAATGACGTTTAGTTCGTACAACTTAATTTATGAATATCGGTAAAGTGTTCCTTATGTACTTGTAGTACATGGTTTCAAAGGCATTGATTTCACTTCTTTGTTTATATAAAAACATGTACATACCTCGTAAAATTTGACCCCATAAAACACAACTGGAATCGATCTTTGCAGTTGAAGTGCGAGTGCTTTGTATGACAGTATGCCAAGTGTGAGGAGAGTGCGATTCAATTCTGTTGAACACCACACACTGTAATTAACCCGTACGTGATGCGGCCGGCTATATGCAACATCGGGTTAGCGCGCGAATTGTCTTGGCGTTTTTCCAAACTGAGAATGTATTACATTAAAAATGATGGCTGGCGCGGTTCATTCTTTGCATACAGTACTTGCAGTGCGCCAGGCAGTGTGCACTGAATACACTTTAATTATATTCATTGATTTGACTTACATCATCCAACCTAAACTGGATAGAATGTCAGGTTCTCTTAATGAATTTGGCCTAAGTTTCGCTTGCAAAATACAGCGCCAACATTTTGTACGGGCCTACTTTGGGCCAACACTACAGTAAAATCTTTGCACAATTCCCAACAACCAACCGCCCAACATTGGACCAACCACTGCCCTATAAGCCATTTCAACACAACTGCGCCAACTGGCTCAACACTGAGGCATGGTGCCTAACTCTCTTAACAGGCCAACCTAGAGCCATTAATGTTTGACCAACGTTGGTACAACGCCCTTGCTTTTAATGAATGAATAATTATACAAATCGTGTAAACATTTTGGCCAAAAGCGATAGGGTACGGTCGCCGCAGGTTAGATCATCCTAAACTGCGCCAACAGAGGGCCCAAGGTGACTTCTCTTAAAACAAACCAATTTGGGCCAACTATGGGCCAACATTTAACCAACTTTCTTATTACGCCAACCTAGATCCAATGGTGTTTCGCCAACGTTGGTCCAACGCATGTGCTTTTAACGAAGGAAGATACAAATCGTGCCAATGTTGGGCCAACTACATAATTTTAGCGATATGGGGCAAACGTAGATAAGATCATCATTACAAATAACTGCGCCAACAGAGGGCCCACGGTGACTTCTCTGATCACAGACCAATATTGGGCCAACATTTAACCAACTTTCTTACAACGCCAACCTAGAGCCAATGGTGTTTGGCCAACGTTGGTCCGACGCATGTGCTTTTAACGAAGTAAGATACAAATCGTGCCAATGTTGGGCCAATTACATAATTTTAGCGATATGGGGCCAACGTAGATAAGATTATCATAACAAAGAAATGCGCCAACAGAAGGCCCACTGTGACTTCTCTTAAAACAAACCAATTTGGGCCAACTATGGGCCAACATTTAACCAACTTTGTTATTACGCCAACCTAGAGCCAATGGTGTTTGGCCAACGTTGGTCCAACGCATGTGCTTTTTACGAAGGAAGATACAAATCGTGCCAACGTTGGGCCAATGATTAAAACCAAGCCAACAGAAAACAATTCTCTTCTTACATTGGGACATCGTCGGCCCAAAGTAATTCAACCGACACCGACCGTGTACCAACAAAACTACTCGTGTGCCAACATTGGCCCAACGTGTGCTTGCTATCTGGGATGTAAGTACTATTTTGTGTAACAGGTTTAGCTTTTTAACATTATTTTAGTCTGTTCTAAGTAAGCATGTCTTCGTCCAAGGTTGTTTCCTTTTATTTTGTCTGATTACTCATATCATGTACTATCAATAAAGTTACGCCTGTATCTTAAATACATTGTTCAAACGACATCGTTAAACAATTTCTCATAACATAACTTTGACAAATGAACACCGTTTACTCAAATTCAATCAAAGACATCTGTTCACTTTTATCAATGCTTTGGTTTATTTTCTCACAACAATGGTTATTCTCACAACAATGGTTATTCAATCCAGAATGCTCAGGTACATCTAGAGACCGTGCAAGATAAAGGGTCTATGTACTTTTTGTAGCACAAAAAACACAATGTCCACAGCTTGACAATAATGATAGTAGAAAGCTTCCCTGAAAATATTACTTGCTGAGGTGCTGTTGTTTTTGAGAAATGAGTAAAACAATGTAATAAGAATAATATTCGTCTCAGTGATCATGAGACGAACATTATTTTAGCCTGTAAACGTATTTTCATGACAATGTTTTACTAATTTCTCAAAAACTACAGCACCTCAGCAACTGATATTTTACGGTTAAAATTTAACTGTAAATAATGTGAACATTGTGTGCTGTGTTAAAAAAGTACCAAAATCCTCTAAGAGTGTATTCAAGTATTTTCAGTGCGTAGCCATTAATGACAAACCGAATTTTAGTTGGTCAAACCTGCGAAAACGAGCGACACTTGCACGGTCCATTACAGCTTTAGTAACAATGCATTTGGTTGTTTGTAACACATTCAATTACAACATCGTCGTCTTATGTATACCTACCAATGAATGCATTTAAGTCACCTGGAAGTGGTATTTTGTCAAAATAAAGCTTTTGTCACTAAAATATGTGTTTTGATGAGTGGAACATAAATAAACAAGGAGCTAAGGTTCTACAAAATTAGTTTCCATTTTATTCACCAATTTAAAAGAAAGCCCGACCCGAGAGGGCGCTGTTCGTGACGTCAATCGAGGCGCGATATTTGAAGAGAAATTGTATAGTCTGGCCCCGTACACTGCGTCTTGATACCCGATCGGTATGATGCTTACGTACCTACAAAACTACGGTCACGAAGCAAAATGCACGCACTGTATGGCTGCTGTGGGGACGGTGAATCGCATGCAGTGCCAACACAAAATAGTGACGATTAGCGCAAGCTAAAGATGCCCTCACAGTTGGAACAATACCCGATTTTGTTCACGTAAGGCAACTGCTTATTAAGGTTCGTCACGTCTTTCAGGTATCTTATTCGAGTTCCAGTTATCTGGAAAAATTGTTGGGGTGGCGTCATGTTTTAGAAAATAACTTTTCTCTTCATGTCAAAATGTGCGGTGTTTTCCGGATTCTCAAAGCACGACGGATCGAAGTGCTGAAAAAGACGTCGGACCGGACCCCTTTGCAAACTGACCCTATCTTTAGTTGTTTTGCTGCATCCAGCAGCAATACACCTGGTCGACATTGCCGGAAAAATGCAATAATTTTTCTTTTTTCGAAACGTACGAACTCACGACTAGGACTTGCATGTACTTGCACGTACGTGTGTTCGATGTTCGATTGAGGCAACGTCTGCATAGATTGAAGTCACAAAAGGGGTTGGCGGGGAAGTCACCCCAAAACAACTTTATCTATTTTGTGTAAACATATAAATCGTTATTAAAAACGATTACTCACAGACATATTGTAATGTTCATTAACAAATACTCTAATGTTTGAAGAAAAGAAAATTATATTTCCATGTGCCTTTAAAGAAGAATAGCTTTTAATTGTCGGTATTTTCAAATATATAATTGCGTATCCGTACTTTTTTTCGGCAGAATGATTGATGGCTGATCTACAAAAGTAAAAAAAAAAAATGCTGTGCTTCGAGTTCAAGACATCCAGTTTCTTTAATAATTCTTCTTCTGGTTAATAAACCTAGTTGACATGGAGACCATCACAGATTAACTACAATGAAAATAGAAACGAAATTATATGTCACGAGAAATACTCAGTGATTGTACAAATTGGACCTGACACAAACTACCCTAATAATTATGCAAATGAATGTATGAATAAGAGCAATGTTTACATTGACCCGTGTGCACGGAGTGAATGGAATGAAGCGAGTCATATACTAACTTTGACATATAAAACCCAGGGCTAGAATTACCACTTAAACACAATATTATTAGCAACTGACTAGCATATACCCTGTGTGTACCAGCCAATGAAATTATGCATGTAAGAACCCGAATAACATTCCCCATTTATATGTGCAACCAAATTAAACGGTTTGTCAAAAAAAATATGTTAGGTTTCAAATCAGTAACTAAATATAACACCATCACTCAATCAGCTCTATAATGTAGTGGCAATAAAATCAATGAACATACCGTTTAAAAAACCTTGGCGGGAATGTAAACTTCGGGCGAAAAAAATGGGCCTTGACTAGGAACAAATCGTGGAACTAAACCATGGCTGTTAGTACCCAGAAGCATAAGCTCGACCCAAACAGCGCCCTCAACTAACAGAAACAAAGTTTTCTGACTTTGGGCGTTACAGATGGTGTTAAGAGTAAGAGCCATTTATGACGGTATTTTATTTTGTTATCAAATCGCATTGTTGCTGATCATTCAGAGGT
The DNA here is from genome assembly GCF_032118995.1 of Asterias amurensis. Taxonomy (NCBI): domain Eukaryota; kingdom Metazoa; phylum Echinodermata; class Asteroidea; order Forcipulatida; family Asteriidae; genus Asterias; species Asterias amurensis. Next base: position 13,465,749 of record NC_092657.1, on the reverse strand, counting down.
GCATTGCCGGCAGCCTCATTGGGCGCAAAGTTCGGTAATTGATCACAACAAAATTAAACGTCACACTTATATGTACCAGTTTACTCATTGGTAAGAGTAGCAAATAATGTAGTGTCTTACGTACTAAGACAACTTGTACAACTTAGGTTCTAAGCTCTAAACCGCTTAGTAGCGGCGTTTTGTATTGTCTTAGGTTCCATAGTTCTGAAAAAGGCCATGTATGAGTAAACGTTTTAAATATTTCAACAGGTTTGTGTTTTGTTTTATATATAAGGCTAACTTATAATAAATTAAGAGTTGCACGATTAATTAAAAAAACAAAAAAACATTCGTAACAATTTCATTCTTAAACACACCAACAACTACACATGTAAAACAATTGCAGTCCGCAAAGTTGAGATCTGCTTCATATATTGTTTAAATCAAACTTTTAGTGCTAAACAAAGGACTTCGTTGCTGTTTTACTGTTAGTTGCATTCATTTCTTCTGATCTTCTGACCCTTATGTTTGTTTACTTGGCTGCGTAACTTTTATAACCATCTAATAAGATGATAATCATCTTATATATATTTTTTTTCTAATCTAAGGTCCACAAAGAAAAAAAACAAATGCAGAAAGTTAAGATTTTTTTAAAGAAAACAACTATCTTCAAAATAATATACTTTCTTAAACATTCTAACAATTTTTTGTTTAATTAGCAGATCACAAGTGATGTGATTTTTAAATCTTAAACCACGTCAGCGATTATTCCTGAAATGGAGTGTTGCTGTTTTACTGATCTTTGCAATTATTTATTATCAACCGTTTTTTTTTTTTTTTTTTTTTTTTTTTTTTCGGATGAGTACATGTTTATTGACATAAAATAAGTTTTGTTCGAATCTAAGATAAACACATATGTAAAACAGATAAAGACAATTAAGCATATTACAAGAGATCAACCTTCTTCAGTATGTACTTTTTTCAACACTCTCCCAACGACAAATGTTTCAACTACCACTTCTAACTTAATGTGTCAATCCCTTCATCAACTGTAAACCACATGCGAAATATTCCAGCATTGATTGTTGCTGTTGAACTCATGTTTTAAATTATATTTTCTGATCCATATTTTGGTTGTATCCTTGGATGAGTAAACGATTATAGTCATTTAATATTTAATTTCTACCTGAAGCTTACACAGATAAATTTGCAATTAAGTAAAATAAAAGATAATGACATTCTTCAAAACTTACTTTCTTAAACGCTCAACAACTTGTGTAAATCAGCGGTTCACAATTAATGTGTTATCCACATTTTGATTATTCCTGAAAAGGAAATCGGCTGTTGTAATGTTCTTTACATTCCAATCAGTTTCTCTGATCGATAGTTTTGTATCCCTTGATAAGAACACGGCTTCAGTCATATTTTTTTTTGTTCGTACTAAATCTAAAATTCTTCTATAATTTAATAACTTAAAAACTCTGACAACAACACAATAATGTTGTAGTTAGCAGTTCATTGTTAATGATATATCTGCTTCATCAAATGTATACAACACTTCAATTTTATTTTGAGAATGGATATTGTTGTATTGATCTTTGCAACAATTTCTTCGGACCCATTTTCATTTGTTGTCCTTGAATTTAGCTTGTTTATAGTTTTTAAGATTGTCTTGTTTTACTTTTTTTCTAATCTAGGTTCCACACATTTAAATTTAAGTTAAACACAATTAAGCACAATGAAACAGAAGCAACTTCTCAACATGTAGTTTCTTAAAGGCAATGACAATAATACATTTTTGATTTGAAAATGTGCAATATGCAACACACATTGATTAATACTACTTTAGAATTGCAAGGGTCGTGGGTTCGAATCCCACCCGAGTAATATGCCTGTGGTATTTATTTCACAGGACTCGGAAAAGTACTGATTATACAGTGCTAACACACACCAGTGTTTGGGTAAAAAAATAAAATTAATTTTATTTATCCCCGATGCAAATTTAACCTCTATTATATAGACATTGATTAACAAAAAGGGTAATATTTTGCTGTGTTATTGATTGTTTTGTTTTTTATACTACATGCCATTCATTTCTACAACAAACATTAGTTGACCAGAACACTCGGAATTCCAACGGGTTTCCCGCTTTAAACACAGGGTGGTTGGAAACGACCAAGTGTTTGTTCGGAAAACTTGTACCTTTTTGGAGTCAAAATGTTAACAAAAAAAAAATAATCTGCACTGGATATTTATTTTAGAATGTACAAACCAATTATTTAGGAACTGTTGTCACCAATCACATGTTCCTTCAACTCGACTACTTCCAATTGTTAAAGAAACACGTTGCCTTGGATCGGACGAGTTGGTCTATAAACAAAAAATTAACCGTGTGTTATAAAACGAATATGGTGAGAAAGATGTTTTAAAAGTAGAATACAATGATCCACACAAATTTGCCTTGAAATTGCGTGGTTTTCCTGTTACTTTGCGAACTTACACGGTCGGCCATAAATGGCGGACCGTGTTATCTGACGATGTAAAAGGAAAACCGTGCAATTTTGAGGCATGTTTGTGTGGATCATTGTATTCTACTTTTACGACATACATCTATCCATATGCATTTGATAACAAACGGTTACAAACCCTTTTACAAAGACCAACTCGACCGATCCAAGGCAACGTGTACCTTTAAATCAATGAGTTTTATATCATTGTTATCTCTGACATTAATTTATTTATTAAATCAGTCATCAAGGTACTTCAGATTGAATACTTTGGGGCAGTGATGCATTTTGCGATGATCACTTATATAAATAGTTGTAAATTCGTTCTCATAATGTTTATTTAAGGCACTAGACACCATTGGTGTTTATTCAATTTAGTGTTATGTCAAGTCTCAACAAAATGTTAACGAGCAACAGGGAGCTATTGAACATATTATTTATAAACGGCTCACTCTGAAGTACGTTTTTGAGAGATGAGTAATTTCTCACAAAAATAATCAAAAACGCCAGCTGCACATTTTAGTAGGCATATAAAAGCCGGCAGTTCTCTTGCAACTTCGATGACCAAATGGGTCACATTTTTAAAGAATGTTTTTGGTTATGCATAGTGTTGGGTTATACCAAGTGAGAATATTGGTATTATAGTCAACTACATATGCCACTATTGCCTTTAAAGGCACTGGACACTATTGACAATTGCTTAAAGGAACACGTTGCCTTGGATCGGGTCGAGTTGGTCTATACAAAGCGTTTGTAACCTTTGTTTATAAATTGCATATGGTTGGAAAGATGTCTTAAAAGTAGAATACAATGATCCACACAAGTTTGCCTCGAAATTGCGTGGTTTTCCTTTTACTGTGCGAACTAACACGGTCGGCCATTTATGGAAGTCAAAAATTTGACTCCCCTAAATGGCCGATCGTGTTAGTCGACGAGGTAAAATGAAAACCGTGCAATTTCGAAGCATGTTTGTGCGGATCATTGTATTCTACTTTTACAACATCTTTCTACCCATATGCATTTTATAACAAACGGTTACAAACGCCTTTCAAAGACCAACTCGACCCGATCCAAGGCAACGACTTCCTTTAAAATAACTGTAAGCATAACAACTTACTTCTTGACGATCAATGATATTACAAAACATTGCGATAAACGGCTCCCACCGAAGTAACGTCGTTTTCGAGAAAGAGGTTGTTTCTCACTTAAACACGTAAATTTGATTTTAAGGTATCGAATTAAAGCATCTCAAATCACACAACTTCGTGCGACAAGTGTTGTTGTTGGTGTCAATATTATCATGCAACTTCGACGACCATTTGAGTTCATTTTTTTAAGGTTTGTTACGCTGGGCATATGTTGAGATATACCAAATTAGGAGACACGTCGATGGCAATACCGAAGTTGTCCTGTGTCTTTTTAAGTAAAGCTTGTTCGTTTAATGAGTTACAAAACTTGCCGTATTTTCATGCTGCATTTCTTCAGGGAGAAATAATCTGATCCATACCACCAACCTGCCCATTTTACTCCACGTCCGAATGGAACATCTTCCTGTGGATAGTATTTACCATTCAGATGGGACATGTAGCAGCTTGTAAACCACCAGGCACCTTCCCATAGCTCTGCGCAGTTGGCAATGGTATCTCCGTCATTGTCCTGATCCTTCGCTGTGAATGGTTGGCCATTATGACCAAACATTGAATCACTTGTTGTACTCTGAGCATCATATGAACCAACATTGAGAGTGTACTTGTCACCTGTAACAGCAAACTCACCATAAGAAGCCCAAACTGCAGTGGACTGCCAATTATCCATATCTACTCTGAGCTCCCATTGACCCGTTCCAGTAAGGGCACGCAGGATGTCATTCCCCAACCAGAACTCATTTTGCATGTCACCAAAGCCAGATGCGTATTCAGACCAGGTGCGGTAAAAGTCAACAGAGCCATCGTGTCTCCTCTGGAAGACGATCCAGCCTCCTCCATCTGTTTCCATATCACAGTAGACCTGTAACCCAGCATTTAGACTTGCAGGGTAGATTTTGTACATGCCATTGTCACGGTAACCGGCTTGATATAACTTAGTACAACTGCTATACTTCTTCACGTTCGGAACGGAAAAAAGAAAAAGTGTCCACCCTTTCATCATAGTAGACACTTCCTTGTGATTCGATAAAGTCAACAGGGCTGTTTGCTCTGGTGATATTGTTAAATGCACAACCATTGTTATCTATTTGGTAGTTGAATGATGCACACTGTGGGTTTAAAGAGCAGTCTCGCCCACAGATCACAGAAGAAGATACAGTCTTCAACTGAAACACTTGATTCAGTAAGGCACGGTTTTCAGCCAAGTAGAATGTTTCGATGAACCGCTGTGGGTTTGCACCATGGCATGTTTGAATCAGTACAAACATAAACAAAGTTGCGATAATGACTTCCATGATGATCGTTTGTGTATACTATTATTCGTAATAACTTTTAGAAGAAATGAATCAGGCAGTTATTTATATATTTCTTCAAATTAAGCAATTAATTGAACAGAAGTTGTTGCTGCACACATGTGTAATTGAGTAAGCTTCACTCATTGACTTCACCGTTCACCGTATTCACAGCAGTGAGATAGAAACGAGTGACCAAACAGTATTTAAGGCTTGTCTATAAAGAAACAGACGACTGTGGCGGGTTTTGATTGGCTGTCCAATTATGGGTCAATTTCGATTGCGTGTGTAATACAATTTATTAGGTTTTCCTGTGTGCTTCAGACCAAATCACTGTATTATGCTCCTTTTGTTTTTCTGCAAAAGGAACGTAGCGAAAGCAATTACACAGCCAAGGACGCTGTATCGGCCTATTATTTAAAGGCAGTGGACACTATTGGTAATTTCTCAAAATATTTATAAGCATAACACCTTTCTTGTAAGTAATGGGGAGAGGTTGATGGTATACAACACCGTTATAAACGGCTCCCTTTGAAGTGACGTAGTTTTCGAGAAAGAAGTAATTTTCCACGAAATTGATTTCAAAACCTCATATTTAGAATTTTAGGTCCCGAAATCAAACATCTGAAAGCAATCAACTACGTGTTACAAGGTTGTTTTTTTTTCTTTCAAAAATATCTCGCAACAACGACGACCGAGTGAGCTCAAATTTTCACAGGTTTGTTATTTTAAATATATGGTGAGATACACCGACTGTGTGTTAACAATTTACAATGGTGTCAAGTGTCTGTAAGGCCAAGTCACACTGTAGCGTTTGCCAAAACTATAACAACGCATATATAACGCAAATAGAGCTAATCGAACGATCACACTCGCCCTCTCGTGGTGATGGCATACTCATCAGGTCACCAAAGTGACCCACTCCACAAGCAGGGCACTGGGGGCCGACCCGGGTGAGCCCCGTCAAAGCTATTCGAACGTACCTGGGCAGACGTAGACAGGGGTCAACCCATGGAAGATAAACGAATACACACCCATATGCTCACAAATATTGTTATACGCTGACTGACTCTTAAAACCGACATACGTTTACAGAGAAACTAAAAGTTTTTTGTTCGCGTATTTGTTTTGGTTTTTACTGGAATAAAAAGCGGTTCATGCACGTCAGAACCGAGATGAGAGCAATTGTTCCGCTCAATTTGTTTTCTGTAAAAAAAAACGTTGCAAAAAAAAACAATTAACAGCCAAGGTGGCACAATACCGAGGTGTGTAGACTGCAATTACGTGGTGGAAATCATAATTGTTTTTGTTATGAGATCTTTAGCGCTATATAGCTGCATGTACGTCAGAAAAGAGAAGTAAATTTGTTCCGCTCCATTTATTTAGTTTTGTAAACGGAACACAACAGAGGCAATTTCACATCCAAGGGTACTGTACCGACCTACTTTTACAATTCAATTACGTGGTGACAAGCGTAATTGTTTTTGTGCTATAGCTGCATGCACGTCAGTAAATAAAATAAGTCAATTTGTTCCGCTCCGTTTGTTTTCTCTAAAAGGAACGCGTCGAAGGCAATTACACAGTCACTGTACCGACCTACTTTAACACTGCAACATCAAGGTGATTTTGCGTATTAGTTATCGATCACTAATCAGACTATATTCATGCGGACAACTCAGTCTAAACAAACTAAAATGCTTATTACCTTGTATAGTTCCCAATAAGGTGTTGTCCAGCTCTTTTGCAAAAATTCCCGGCTCACAAATAATTCTCCACGAAAACCCTTACACAAAAGGAAACTAATTATTATATTATTTTTTTTTTCAACCTTCGCACACAATTGGATCAACCCATTTTAACATGAACCACCCATACCAAGGACATCACAGCTTTATCATGATTTGGAGAAGAACAAATCGTAGAATTTTGCACACGTTGTTTTATTGTTCCTTTTGACATTGACTTGACTCAAGTCGCAGTTCCGTGACAGTTTTTTTTCAGTCCCATCGCCCACAAATGAACATTTGTTTTGTGCAGCCGATCACCCCCAAACTGTTCCGTACCTTTCTCGGGACCAGTGTAGCTACATTGTGGCGGCGGATGTGACAAGGGACCTCTCGCACGAGAACGGACATTGAATCAAGTCTAACGGTGAAAGGGCTCACAAGATCACGGTTCGGTGCAGTTAATAAAAACCACAACAACGCGTAAACATGACACCACCCGGTCCCGAGAATGGCCAGGCATATGGCTGGGGATGCCGGCCGCTCAAAATTTTCCTGGTGTCAAGATGATGGGACTGGACATAAAATGAACCTCATTGGAATGGGACTCAAGCCAAGTATGTTACCGTGCGGTCCACATCATACAGGGCGGGGGCGTTCAATCGTGAGCACACGCCTTTATAAGAGAATGGAAACGAGAACGTTAGAAATGCACGCCCTTGAAGCATGGGCGTTTTCTGTGTAGAGCAATTAATTAACCAATACAATGTCTCCTCTTTGCGTCGTTATCGTTAACATTTTAGTTATCGCTGCAGTCACTGTGTGACTCGGCCTTAACGCTACCTCCCGTCCTCTGTGTTCCTACCGTCCCAAAATCGAAAGCTCTCTAGTTTATTGGACAGGATGAGAAGGGTTTAAAAGGGGTTCAGAAGAAGTCGTAAAGACGATGGAACAATGATAAGTCAAAGGGGCATTACATATTGGTTTATAAAACAGTGGCTGGCACTGCCAACACTATGTAATCCACCATACAAAACACGCGAAAAAAAAAATACAACACCGATGACACTTTTAGCATGAAATCGATTAAAAAGAAAAATCGATGATAACGCTCACTGAAATTGTCGACACAAATATTTCAATATGTTTCCACAATCACCATTCAGTATTTGTTACTTTAAGGAAAATGAAAGTTAGCGAGGGTCAATCGAGAAGCGGCATACCCCCAAATTATTCTCTGCTAACACTCTGTCATGACAAGACTAACGGCGTGGCGTCTTTATCGAAAACTCTTCTCTCCTTTATGCCTCCAGTGTAACCAAAAGGCAGCAGCAACACTCAGTAATTGTGCACCAGCCATTAGACTGAAGGCCACGGTGTAGTCTCCAGTTAAGTCGTATATCAATCCTGGTGGGCACAAACAAAACGTACACATGTTTAAGTTTCATACCTTCATTTACTGTTTCGTTCATTCATTCATTAATTTGCGACTCATTATTTCATCAGCTCGCCAGTGTAGCCGTGAGCTTTGTTGATCGAGAGAGTGGTTTGGATCCATCCCGACAAAACTACTAAATATAAACAACACAATAGTGAATTTTACAACTACCGTCCCAATGCGCTTTACTATATTGCCCCGGTCATCGGGGCAATAACACCCCTTTCATATGTATCCGTTCCCTGGAAAAAGGTAGCGCTCCGAAGGCTTTTTCTTACCAACAAATCAAACTGCCAGATACATAACACTTGGTGAAAAGAAACATTAGTAAAGTATATTGCTCAAGGACAAAAGCTTTACTACCGGGACCTGAAGCCACACTCCATTGATTTTTACCATACTTGAATATAGCCACTCGGCCAAGACACCTCACAAAATACTCGATGCAGAACGTTTATCAATCATTTACGAATCTGTTATCAATATGTTGGGTTAGTTTGCTTGTAGAAAGGTTTGCGGTAACACCATGTAATGACTATCTCTAATGAGTTGGGGTGATTCTGAAAAGAACCGTTGGTTTCAACTCGACGTTTCGATCAGTATGCTCTGATCGTCTTCTGCTCTGATCGTCTTCTGCAGAAGACGATCAGAGCATACTTATCGAAACGTCGAGTTGAAACCAACGGTTCTTTTCAGAACCACCCCAACTCAATAGAGAAAGTCATTACATGGTGTTACCGCAAACCTTTCTATATCGTATTTCCACCACGCAAAGTTTCAAATCCTACTTAGTTTGATTGTGTTAATCAGGACGATATTTGCATGTCGAAATATACCGACGTCATTTCCTTGAGCTTTGTACATGTGTCTTATCTTGATGACAGAGACCATTTTCGGATATGCATTCGTGCGCCTAGTAGTGTTGTATGCATCCTCGTAGTCATGGGTCAAAAAGGCGCGGCGAGATCGATCACCCCTGGGAACGAAAGTGTGGGCTAACCCGCTCACACGTATCCGAAAAATCAGTTATAAACAACTCCAGCTGGTCATAATCAAGCGTTTAAAAAAACGCGACGTGCTCTCCACCAATAGTAATATCGAAACTGTCAGAGGTATTTATGAATTTGGTTTAACAATTAAAGGAACACGTTGCCTTGGATCGGTCGAGTTTGTTTTTGAAAAGCTTTTGTAACCGTTCGTAAAATGCATATGATTATAAAGATATTTTAAAAGTATAATATAATGATCCACACAAGTATAACTCGAATTGCGTGGTTTTCCTTTTACCTCGTCGACAAACACGGTCGGCCATTTTATGGGGGTCAAATTGTTGACTCACATAAACGGCCGACTGTGTTAGGTCGCAAAGTAAAAGGAAAACCACGCAAACACGCAAACGTGTGTGGATCATTGTATTCCAATTTAAAAATATATTAATTCCCATATGCATTTTATAACAAACGGTTACAAACGCTTTTCAATGACCAACTTGTCCGATCCAAAGCAGCGTGTTCATTTAACACAAAAACTCACCTGGGACATATAGGAGAAGGATTATGGACAAACCAGTCATAAATCCCATCCAGCCAAGAACATGGCCCAGCTGTTCTTTACCAAATATTTCCTTTATGACAACATCTATGAGTATGGAAGTCAATGCAAAAGCAATTCCAAAGATACAAGCATTTCCAGTAATTGGCCAGTAAGACATCAACCATGGGTCGACAGCATAGTAAATGACAAGTATAAGTACAGCTATAGCCAGCCAGGTGTATTTGCTGACAAATTGCACTTGCTGAATTATAGGGGCGATCATAAGGCAGGCTACTGCTCTTCCAATTCCATAAGCAACGATGAAATTCGACGCGTCTTCCATTGTGAATCCTTTATACACAGTAGTATACTGCACATAGTAGACTAACCAAGCACAGTAAGTGATTAGTCGAACAGTTGATATAAATACAATAAACCAAAATGATGTGGATGAGAACAAACCACGCTGGAATGTTTCACGAGTGAATAAGTATACTTTGTTAAAACAGCCACAGTGGTTGTTTGGTGCCCTTTTGTCTTCTCCGGTCTCTTGCTCCTCGTATGTGAGAGCTGCTTCGTAACCATCTCGACTCCCACTAGCTGCAGGTGGTTTCATCAGAGCTCCACAAACAGCGATATGTAATAATAATGCTCCAAGTAGTAGCATTGTTCCTCTCCAGCCGTATATATCTAGGAAAAGCTGTATCAATGGCACAACAGCAATGAAGGCAAAGGAGGAGCCCATGGACCCCAAGCCGTAGGCTGTTGTGAGTGATTTGGTAAAGAAACTTCCAACCAGATGCTTCGATATTATGTAAGTGATGCCAATTGCTGCTCCTGAATAGTAAGATACGAAATATGTTAAGAGTTTTAACTTTTAACATTCCTCTGAAGAGCTGAGGGAACAAAGTATACTCAACATTTTCTAAACATTAAGGTACTTTTTTCAACAATGTCAACATATTTACATAAATTACACTCACACCATTTTAAGATAATGATAATAAAAAGTTAACCTTTAAAGGCAGTGGACACTATTTGAAGTTACTCAAAGTAATTATTAGCATAAAACCTCATTTGTCAACGAGTAATGGGGAGAGGTATAAAACAGTGAGAGAAACGGCTCCCTCTTGAAGTAACATAGTTTTTGAGAAACAAGTACTTTTCCACGAGTTTGATTTCGAGACCTCAAGTTTAGAACTTGAGGTCTCGAAATCAAGCATCTGGAAGCACACAACTTCGTGTGACAAGGGTGTTTTTTTCTTTCATAGTTATCTCGCAACTCCGACGACCAATCGAGCTCAAATTTTCACAGGTTTGTTATTTTACGTGAGAAGTGAGAAGACTGGTCTTTGACAATTACCAATAGTGTCCACTCTCTTTAAGGGGAAGGTACACGTTTGTTAATTGTCAAAGCACAGTCTTTTCACTTGGTGTATCCCAGCATAAGCATAACATCACAAGCCTGTGGAAATTTAAGCTAAATTGGTCATAGAAGTTGCAAGACAAAGATGAAAGATAACAAAATTTGTGTGCTTTCAGTTAGAAATAAAATACTTATAGCTTAAAGTCTTTTAACATTCAAGTCAGAAATAAACACTTTCTCAAAATACATACTACTTCAGAGGAAGCCGTTCCTCGAAATGTTGTATACTAACAACAGCTCTCCAATGCTCGTTACCAAGTAAATTTTTGAGTTAATATTTGTTTTTAGTAATTACAAAACGCGTACTTTCCCTTTATATGTTAATTGCTAAGGTGCTGCAATTGTTTTTATGAATGAGTAAACCAGTATCACGTAAAGACGTTTCACATGTTTCGTAATGTCCGTTAATGTTATTTTCGTGACTTGTTTTACTATGTTCTCAAAAAAATTCAGCACCTCAGGAAGTAGAATTTAAAGAAGTCACTATACCATACTATCTTCATACTGTTTGTTGAATGTAGTTGCAATTACAGTGTCTTGATTGTTAGTCCAGCTGATGTGTGGTTTGACCGATAGACATTATTGCTCTATTATACGGAGCTTAAGGAATAATATGCGTGAAAAAAAAATGAAAACAAGTTGCGTGCGAACAAAAACAAATATGCGAGCTGACAAATAAATCTACGTTCAACCGCAACAAATACGCGTGCGTACGAAAACAGTTGCGAACTAAAAATGTGCTTGCGTACGATCAAAATCTTCGTTGGACTTGTTTTTGTTTGCACCCAATTATTTGTTTCGTTCGCACGCAATTTTGTTTTTACGCATGTCCCTTTAAAAGCTCCGTACTGTACAATCTCTGCTGCAAACATTTAAACCCGCGAAAACGACCAATCAAAAAAGTAAAACATTTAGTTAGAGGACAATATGCCTCAACAAGGTCATTTGTTTGTAGTGTATACACTCTCCCGATAGGCTTGCTTTGGTGTTATGCAAAATGTGCAATCGTTTTGTTTTACTTTTTTTCTCGTGAACCAGATGGCCGATCGATCTCAAACTTACACAGGTTTGTCAGATTATGCATATAGTGTGTTGCATAAAGTGGTAACAATGTCAGCAACTGTTTTGTTAGCTCAATCCAACTTGTTTATGTTAATTTTAAGCAACGTTTTACCTGAAACAGTAAGGAGGAAGGTGATTGCGTACAGACTGGATAGGAATGACGCAGTTATCATAGAGATACCAGCAACTATTCCACTCACTATCACCACAGTCCTGGCGCCAAATCTCTCCTTTAGTGGCGTTGCTAATATCCCTGCTCAGAAAAGAAGAACAAAAAACATGGCGATGATACATTGATTATAATTGTGACAGCAGTATAATTGAACAAAGTTACAATATATTACATCCGTCCAGGCGATCTTTTTTTTTTTAGCTGTTGATATTGTTTTCGTCGATATACTACTACTACTACTGCTGCTGCTGCTGGTGCTGCCGCCGCTGCCGCTGCCACCGCTGCCGCCGCTGCCGCCGCCGCCGTCGTTGCCGTTGTTGCCGTTGCCGTTGCCAGTGTTGTTGTCGTTGTCGTTGTCGTTGTTGTTGTTGTTTTTGTTGTTGTTTTTGTTGTTGTTATTATTTCTCAATTGTTAGCCCAGCATAACCTGTGTGCATGCATGATGTTTGAAATACACAGTAAGTGGAAAATGGTAATCATTAGCACAGAGTTTGGTGGTTATGAGTTCAGTGAAATCCACTCGTACTAGATCAAACATCAAACCAACTACCAAATACAGGGATTTCATCCTAAGGAGTTTGTCACATGATAATGGACTCTAATAATACTGTCATGTACTCAATAAACCAAACAAATCAAACAATCCTGAGTAAAATACAAGTTTTTACATTCATTCAACTTTTTAATTGAACTTTTGGGGATAAACAATTCAGTTGAACATTATTTGCCTTAAAAAAAGGAGATGTTGATACCACTCAACTTATATAACGCCCTCTATTGACAAGTTACAGTGGAAATCTTTGCAGCACCTTAATTTCAAGAACTACACGACCAATGTTTAAACTCATTGGGCATGGACATTCATTTAAAAAAAAACCTTGACATCAAGTTGACCTATACTTCCGGGTCAACCGGAAGTGAGACCATATCTTAAGAAATACACAACCTATTTTCAATTGTTTCAGTTATAGACTCCTTGGTCATTTGAGCACATGGTCCAAGCAAAACAACACGGAACAGCTTTGTGTTTGTTCACAAACACCTAATGTCTAGTTTTTAATTGATATTATTATTTATATTTATTGTATTATTATTCATTTGGAAATCAGACAACAAAACAATGATGAGTACAGAGCAACAAAGTGATGAAAATCCACAAGGGAACAATCAATACAGCAACACTTGCCATAAACACAAAAGTTTAACTTAATAACTGTGGACTGGGCCAACTGTTTCATATTGTGACTGGCTTGTACACAAATAAGCAAAGAGATAAGTTTAAATAAACTATTTTATAAACAGTAAAGTTTAATTAAAAGTACATCAATATTTAAGATAAACTTACCCGAGAACGCCCCACCAGACGAAACAAAAGCAACCATCCAGCCAATTAACCACGTGGAAGTGACGAACTGTTCCTGTAGGGTGGGTAACATCATACCCAGACCTTTGGTCACACCAACCCTTGCTGCAAAACACGTAAATAAACCCAACACAGCAATCCAACCATGAATACCGCCATCTCGTATGGTTTCCTTTAAAGAGTTCGAAACGCTCTCCAAGCAGCCATGCGCCATTTTCTATGGACCAAGAAGAGATTAAACAAAACAAGAGGCGCACTGAGGAACTCATAAGCAACATCTCACTGAGAACAACTGGTTACAGGTATGTTCTTCAGACACAGTCAATGTAACGTTATGGATGGTAAATGGTATCATTGGTATCACCAACCTACATCTCACATAATGAACCATTTTTGTAGAGCGCATATCACAATCACATATAAGTCCCTATGCGCTTTGAGATGAAAACAAAAGAGGAGTAAAAGTTAATAAAGATGTGAAGTAAATACAAAAGCAAAATTTAGTTGATACAGAAAGAAAATACCCCAAGTCCAACCTGCGTTTTTTTTTCTAAGAACGTGTAGCGTGTTAAAATCATATGGGGCTTCGAAATTAATGGTGACTGTATTGGTTGACGACTCACCTCAAGCTATATATGCTGGTATTATTCCATTGCATTTTAACACATTTCATGAATTGTTTACCGTACCGTAGACACAAGCACATGGAACAGTCGCTGGCTGCGCAATAGCTCAGTGTAAACTTAATATCTAGAGTATGAAAGTGTATGTGTACTGATACATTTATTTCCAGTGTTGTTTCCAATCTTAACTCTTTTTTATGCACATGGTTTGGGAGGGCACATGTGTTTGTTGACATTTTTGTTTTACTTTTGGCTTTCCCTGGACGGCCGTTTGTTATAATTGTTGTAGTGTCCGAAAAAAGACAAACAAATATAACATACAAAAGTAAATACCTTTCATTACCTGTATCCAGGACCAATTTTATTTGTTATTCATAAATACCTCAGACAGTTTCGCTATTCCTATTGGTGTAGAGCGCTTCACGTGGGTGGATGTAAACCTTTTTTTCATGACCGGTAACAAGTGTTAATTCATGGGTGTGACACGCGACCTTGCACATGTTCTTTTGAGACAGTTTCTCCATTCATATTGATCGAGAGCAACGGCTGAAACAGTTTTGCCACATCACGCAAATACGCGCGATGCGCACACCATTCCCTTGTAAGGAGTTGTTTACCCGAGGGCGGCAGAGGGCTTTACCGTTTCATAGCTGGAGGGGGGTTGTGTTGAAATAAATCATTTAAACATTATATTTGTTGCAATTATTTTACTTTTTGACCAAACAGTGATGATGTCTTTGACCTAAAAGGTATTTATGAATGGGAATCAAAGTGTGTTGAATCGAGTTTCAACTAGTGGTTTTCAACTAATTGTTCAAAGCCGGTGTCCCACAAGGTACCAAAATCGGACCGATCGCCTTTTTGGTCATGTTTAATGATTTTGTCACTGATCATCAAGAGGTTACTCACTATAAGTATGTAGATGACATGACCCTTAGCCAGTCTTTTAAAAACTCTGAGAATGCTATTGGTTTGCAAAACGAATTAGACTGTCTCCAACAGTGGGCTGACACTAACAACATGAAAATCAATCCTCCCAAGTGTCAAGCTTTGAGTATTTGTTTCCAACGCACCCCAGCTGTACTACCTCACTAACACAAGCTGTATGACAATTCTTGGGGTTCATCTACAGAGTAATCTTAAATGGGATACCCAGATAAGTTCAATGTGCAAAGCCTTCAACTATAAATTGTACCTTCTGCGCCAATTAAAACGGTGCTGCACTTCTAATGCTGATTTGTTGAGTGTATATATTATGTATGTTAGACCAACTATTGAGTATGCTTGCCCAGTCTGGTATTCAAGCCTCACGAAGTCTCAACTTGGATGCCTTGAAAAGTTGCAGCGCAAGGCTCTTCGTATTATCTTGTCCTACGATTACTGTGAAACTAAGTCTTTTGCTGAGATTATTCCCAGCTTGGCCTCCCTGCCATGGATGTTACACTTGAGCAGCTCTTCGTAAATTTTGGTAAATCCCTCCTCACTTCTAACAGATATAAACAATGGCTTCCCCCACCTAGAAACAACAACCTGAGAAATTCCAATAAACTTTGTACAATTAAATGTAGGACTAACCGTTTCAAAAACAGTTGCATCCCTTCCCTAGTTGAGCTGCTCAATCACCAATAATTGTTCTGGCCTGTAGATAACTTGTTTTCATTGTGTAAATATTTGTAATGTATATACTTACAGTTTTTTAATTTTATATTCTCATCTACTCTATTTTTATAATCTCGTATTGTATATTTGCTGGTTTTTGATGTTTGAATGTAGTTTTATATTGTAAAACTAAACACAATTCAGCCTTTTGGCTGCTACGTTTGATTTTTAATAAACCAATAATAATAATAATAATAATAATAATAATAAACCCGCAAAGGCCTAGTTCTTTATAATTTACCTCGACTTCGTCTCGGTAAAATTACCAAGAAACAGGCCTCGTTTGGATTAAACCACTATTTGAAAACCTATTCATCACACATTGATTCCATTGTTTAACCATGCTTTCATTTTTCGTGTTGTTTTGTGAAAGGCACTGTCCGTTACACAACTAGGCAGAATAGTTGGGAGGGCCCAACTAGGCAATTTTGTAATTTGTTTATTAATAAATATTCGCTTACTAATAATTGTTTCGCAAAATTTTGATTTGATAGTAGTTGTTTATTATTATTAATAGACACCCCTGAGACACCCTGGAATATCACATAAATTGCAAGAATACAAGATAACCCAAATAAATGCAATCAATTCAAACTTACGATCGTATATCGTCCGACGTCGACAGCACCGCCAAACAGACTCTTAAAACTATAACAAGACTAAGACCTTAAATTGACAATGAACCCTAACCCAAAGACAATCACCCAATACACGTACTCTAGCTAAACGATGGTCTCACTACACAATAAAACACTATACCAAGTCTTGCTCGAGTCACTTCACTAAACACACTGACTCGTGATGCGCTCCACGCCAACCCCCGGTGCCACGCCTCTACACACATGCGGTCCTAGATCGCTAACTGCGCACGCGCACCCCGCTTACCTGATTCACTGCGCACGCGTATCATGTCAGCCTGAGTCACTGCAAGTGCCAAGCTCCGCCCACTTGCATCGATCGCCCAGCCACGCAGCAAACACATGCAAATACTACACTAAACAGTCACATGTCCGTCAATTGCATTTCCGCTACAATATTATTATTGTTGTTGTTGTTTTGCTGTTGCTGTTGCTGTTGCTGTTGCTGTTGCTGTTGCTGTTGCTGTTGCTGTTGCTGTTGCTGTTGCTGTTGCTATTGCTGTTGCTGTTGCTGTTGCTGTTGCTGTTGCTGTTGCTGTTGCTGTTGCTGTTGCTGTTGCTGTTGCTGTTGCTGTTGCTGTTGCTGTTGCTGTTGCTGTTGCTGTTGCTGTTGATGTTGATGTTGATGTTGATGTTGATGTTGCCGTTGCTGTTGATGTTGTTGCTTCCCCTTCTGTTTACAACGAAGTCCTAATTTTGTGGAACCGAATGTTGTAGGTTGCAATAAGCTGACCCGCCATGTTATGCTGACTGCCGGGCAAGATACGGATGAGTTAGTATCACGTGGTTTATGTTTATGTACATATCATGTTCAAGAGTGCAAAATTAACCGCATGCCTTTAACATTAGTATAAGGAAACAAGAAGTTAACCAATCGTTTTTAAGACTGCACAAATATCAGAACTGACTGCCTCAAAATGAACCTGAATGCAAAAAGTATTTTGGCCAACCTTCTGCCAGCTGTTGCATTATCTGGCCAGTAGCTGCCAATTCTGGGCCAAATAGTGTCATGCTATAATGGCCTAAGACAGAAGTGCCATCGGCGCGAGCGTTATTGGGCCTAACAGGTTCAGAATTAACTACGATTTTTTTATGTTTCGCCTTTTTCGGTAATATGTAGCCAATTTCCTTTAAGATGTTTTCAAAGTGTTGAAACTATGCTGTTTTTCTCCATAAAATAATTGTGGGAGAACAAATTCAGTATCGGGTGCACAAACTTAGCAAGAAAGGAGGGTTAGATTTGTTTATCCTTTGAAACTCAAACACGGCAAATTGTGCGATATATTGTACCAAATAACTGGAATTTATCTATTTTTAAAACGTTAGCATAGCAAAATTAGATTGATTCGTTATATCTACAGCATGTTTTTCACGATCTGGAGGATAAAATGGTAAAAATAAATTATTGCTTTAAAATCCGGTTTCGAGAGCAATATTCTCAGACCATAATGACAATTTTAAGATATGAACTTGACAAATAACCAAAAATAAACAGGTTCACAATTAAATAAAAAAAAATTGTTTTGTACTGATTTTAGTAATATATAGGAACTTTCCTTGAAAATCTTTTCAAAATGTTAAACTATACTGTTTTTCTCCATAAAATACCTATGGGAGAACAAAGTCAATATCGGGTGCACAAACTTAGCCAAAAAGAGGAGGGCTAGATTTGTTTATATTTTGGTGCTCAAATCAAGCTGAAAAAGAGGAAGGGATATATTGTTGTTTCCCTTGAAAATAAAACACGACAACGAGTGTGATAACATGCAACAAATACGTGTGATTTATCCATTTTGAAAACGTTAGCATAGCAATATTAGATTGAGTCGTAAAATCTACAGCATATTTTTCACGATTTGGAGGAACAAATTGTAAAACAAAAATGTGTTGCTTTAAAATCCTGTTTCGAGAGCAATTTACAGACCATAATGACAATTTTAAGCTGTAAATTTGAAACAAAAAATAAAAAAATACAGTTAAAGCCATTGGACCCTTTCGGTAAACAGTGTTGTCCAAAGCCCACACTTTGTGTACCACAACTTCTATATCAAATAACCTACCTGTGAAAAGTTAGGCTCAATCGGTCATCGGAGTCGGGAGAAAACAACGGAAAAACCCACCCTTGTTTCCGCGCGTTTCGCCGTGTCATGACATGTGTTTAAAATAAATCCGTAATTCTCGTTAACGAGAATTTATATTGTTTTGCTGTTTTCTCAAAAAGTAAAGCATTTCATGGAATAATATTTCAAGAAAAGTCTTTCACCATTGCCTTCTGTAAACCCTGTAAGTTATTTGTAAATCTGTGAACTTTTATTTTTTTTTCTGAACCGAAAGGGTCCAATGGCTTTTAATATGAACCTGTTGCCTGCTAATGGTGAGTTATGGCAACTGTACACGGCCGATTAATTGCCAATGTTTCAAATGTAAATGCCAGTATCGAGCCAATACAGATGTTTGCTGGGAGGCTCCTTGGGCATTGGAGATTAGGTATAGGATAATGCCTGAGGTGCGCGCCATTCGTGGGTAAGAATGGCACCCACGAATGTCGCGTGCGACTTAACCCACACCTGGGACGTCATGCTATTGTTAAAATCGCTCCATTATTTTGCACGAATGGCGCGATATTGTTTAATTTTTAAGTCAAGTGTTTCTAGTATTGCGTAAGCTTGTTTACTCCTGCCAGTGAACACCACTGGTGGTGCGTAACTTTTGGACGAAGACCGACATTCACGATATACGCTCGTTCATTCGACAGTGTGACATCATGGCTCGGGAGCGAAATAGGCAGTTCACTTATTTAAGTTCTTTACGATCATTTCGTAATACATGCGTAGCTCGATTAAAAACACATGTGGTCCATGGCGTCATTGACTTCATTTACTTTATTCGCTAACTCTTTTGTGAAAATTTCACCCATTTGCACAATGGGTGTATAGTTGTACCCAACGCACCATTCTTGAAAATTAATGGAGCGATTTAACAATAGCATGACGTCACAGGTGTGGGTTAACCTGGGGTAATCTTGACCCCGTGTTGACTGGTCGTCTCTGTCAATTCGTCGTAAGTTGTCTGTTTTGTATGTTATCATTAAGTTTAAGATTAACCTTATTAACTGTGATGTGGCAGACATCATTTTTGTCAACCATAGATATCCTAATGTTCTCACCTTCAAACACCTGTATGCTAGAAACGATGTTTTGCATTTATCTGCTCCTCATCTTTTCCCAAGACTTTGGTCTAGTTTGCCTGAAACATTCGCAATTCACTACTGCTCTTGCCCTTCTACAGCTTTCTAAAATCACTTAGATTTTCTGTCTGCCAAGCTCACGAATATATTGTATAGTACCTTTATCTGAATCACTTGTTCAATATTTTAAGTTGTTTAGTTTATCTACAAGTTTACTTTTTATTTATTTATTTATTTTCTTGTATTGTTTATTTATTTTAAATTGATTTTTTATTCTTATTACATATTTATTATTTGCTATTGGTTTTATAATTATCTGTTTTTATTGCATTGTGTACTACATGTATATTATGTTAAACAACAACAACAACAACAACAACGACGACAACGACAACGACAACGACAACGACAACGACAACGGCAACGGCAACGGCAACGGCAACGGCAACGGCAACGGCAACGGCAACGGCAACGGCAAAGGCAACGGCAACGGCAACGGCAACGGCAACGGCAACGGCAACGGCAACGGCAACGGCAACGGCAACGGCAACGGCAACGGCAACGGCAACGGCAACGGCAACGGCAACGGCAACGGCAACGGCAACGGCAACGGCAACGGCAACGGCAACGGCAACGGCAACGGCAACGGCAACGGCAACGGCAACGACAACGACAACGACAACGAAAACGAAAACGAAAACGAAAACAACAACAACAACAACAACAACAACAACAACAACAACAACAACAACAACAACAACAACAACAACAACAACAATAACAATAATAATAATAATTATAATTATAATAAACTTCAGGGTCATCCGGAAGTGGGGCCATAACTCAAGAATTACACAACTGATTTTGTTTTCTTTAGTTATAGACTCTTTGGGCAAAGACCAAAACTGTTATTTATTGTAATCAGACCAAATACAATCTTTGAATCACTCAATAGAAGCAAAATACCACGGAATAGCTGTGTGTTTATGCACAAACACCTAATGTCTAGTTAATAATTATTGTAATATTTGTTAAAGATTTTGAGTTGCAATTCAGAGCTACGACATTTTAAAATAAGTAAACCATAATTTAATTAAACAAATTATAGCAGAAAATTATGTTGTGCTAAAGTGTATACCGCCTTTATTATTTTATTAGTTTGTACAAAGCATTTTAAAATTAATTTATTCATTGCTGCTGTTTTTCATTTTGTTTTAATTTTGTGTTCATATCATGGACAACTACACTTTATTGTAATGGACTTTTTTATTGCAAAGTAACATCATTTAAATTTAATATATTTGATATACGTTTTGCATTTTTATTTTAATAATAAAAACATACGAGTTAGAATGCTGGTTGAATTTTCGTCTGACAACGAAAGTTTTACTTTATGACATCTGTCTACTGTTTTTTTGGCGGCACACCATTTTGTCAAAATGGTAGAAAACCTCTATTGGGCCAATATTGGTTTTGTAGCTGCACTAAATCTTTTCTGGGCCAATACTGTTTTTTTTTTTTTTTTTTTTTTTCTTTTCTTTTTTCAGTGCCTTGCAATTTTGGCGAAATGGTATAGAAAACTTTTTCTGGGACAATACTCGTTTCGAAGCGGCAAACCATTTTGGCATACAATGGTATAAAAAAACCTTTGCTGTGCCAATACTGATTTTGTAATGGCGCAGCATGGGGCCGGCATTGAACCGACATTGGTAAAAGATTGTGAAAACAATTAAAAACTGACAAGGTAATGTAACTTTTTGGCTATAAAATACCCCCCAAATTGTATATATTATTTGACGATATGACATAACTGGCCCGTTACTGGCCAGATTGTTCAGTGTGTAATTAATACGTTAATTAGTTAAATATTCTACCAAGTGCACCCTCAGACACATATATATACATGTGACTATACTACTGTTAAAACACACAATACAAACAGCATACAGCCTATGCAATATAATAAGCACCGAGTGATATAAACTTCCGTTGAATATGTATCCATTGATATTGATTATCAGTTATTCCAAATTATTACATCTCGTCAAATAATATATACAATTTGGGGGGTATTTTATAGCAAAAAATCCCAACAAATTACATTACCTTGTCAGTTTTTAACTGTTTTCACAATCTTAAGTCATCTTTTGGCACAGTTGCTGCTTTGACACCCTGCCTTAAAAATTGCATATTTTTACCAATGTCGGTTCAATGCCGGCCCCATGCTGCGCCATTACAAAATCAGTATTGGCACAGCAAAGGTTTTTTTATACCATTATTTGCCAAAATGGTTTGCCGCTTCGAAACGAGTATTGTCCCAGAAAAAAAGTTTTCTATACCATTTCGCCAAAATTGCAAGGCACTGAAAAAAGAAAAGAAAGAAAAAAAAAAGTATTGGCCCAGAAAAGATTTAGTGCAGCTACAAAACCAGTATTGGCCCAATAGAGGTTTTCTACTATTTTGACAAAATGGTGTGCCACCAAAAAAACAGTAGACAGATGTCATAAAGTAAAACTTTCGTTGTCAGACGAAAATTCAACCAGCATTCTAACTCGTATGTTTGTATTAATAAAATAAAAATGCAAAACGTATATCAAATATATTAAATTTAAATGATATTACTTTGCAATAAAAAAGTCCATTACAATAAAGTGTAGTTGTCCATGATATGAACACAAAACTAAAACAAAATGAAAAACAGCAGCAATGAATAAATTAATTTAAAAATGCTTTGTACAAACTAATAGAATAATAAAGGAGGTATACACTTTAGCACAACATAATTTTCTGCTATAATTTGTCTAATTAAATTATGGTTAACTTATTTTAAAATGTCGTAGCTCTGAATTGCAACTCAAAATCTTTAACAAATATTACAATAATTATTAACTAGACATTAGGTGTTTGTGCATAAACACAAAGCTGTTCCGTGGTATTTTGCTTCAATTGAGTGATTCAAAGATTATATTTGGTCTGATTACAATAAATAACAGTTTTGGTCTTTGCCTAAAGAGTCTATAACTAAAGAAAACAAAATCAGTTGTGTAATTATTGGACTTGTTTTGGCTTGAAATACACGATAACTACACAATATTACGAATGAATAACAATCTATATCAATTCCAATAAACAACTAGACATGATTGCATTTATGCACAAATGCAGAGCTGTTTCGTTAATAACAATTTAAATTTTGTCAACTGAATTTGAAATTTATTCTTTTTTTAAAGCAGTTATGACTAATCCAGGCTATTAAAAAAAAAAGGAATTTGGATTATACCATGTTCGGATAGCAATTTATTCGTTAAAGGTGCAAAAATTGAAAAAATCATAAAATATCGTGTGATGACGTCACTATGACATCATTTCACAATTCACGAGGGCTTGCCAATATCTAACAACCTACCAAGTTTAAACATAATCGCATAATTACTTAGAGAGTTATATTAGTTCAAAAAGTGCACCTTTAAGGCCGCGTCACGTGACCCCCAATGACGTCATTGATCTGAAACTTCACACATATGATGGCTGCCTGACAGTTAACATGGGTGTAAAATTTGAAGTGATTACAAAAAACTTCACCACACACATCTTCAAAAAGTCCATTTTGACGAGTTTTCAACCTGCCGCTAGAGGGCGCCGTTGCATTTTGTGACGTCATTGGTATTTTTTTTGAACTGCCCACCCTTGCCACGCACTAACATCGTTAAAAGCAACTTCATATCTTTTTCCAATTTTGAATTAGAGGGCCACTTCCGGTTTCGACCGGAAGTAGAGGTCATGTAAGGTCACGCACACGAAACAAAATGAAGACCTTATTTATTCCTCCCCAATCCCGCAAACAGAAACCTACGGTCTCTTGTGGCTGATTTGTTATAAATTTTCAAACATTTAAAATACAACACCTTTAAGATGACGTCACGTGACTTCTGATTATGTCATAATGACATCCTTGTTTCGCAATGATCATTGCACCAATACCTTTCATCCCTGAAAATTTCATTGCAATTGCTCTTTGGAAACATTGCAAATCAGCACTTATATGAAATTTTTCTGAAGATGACAAATAAAAAAAAAAATAATAATAATAATAATAATAAAAAAAACTTTAACAAAAACAAGAGCTGTTTCGCTGCGCTTCGTTACGAAACAGCTAATTACAAACTGGGTTTTATCAAAACATAATTATATTAATTAATGAGTTAACTTTGATTGTGGAAAAACTCACCATCCGATTTTAACCTAGTCTAAACTGCATGCAATAGCAACTTTTCGGCGCCCTCACGCATGCTAAAAACGTGATGTTTTTACAACACAATTGTCTGGCATTCACGTTCATTAACCTGGTAAGTCTGAATCCACCAAGTGTCCAGAAATTCCCTCATTATGCACATACATCATAGACGAAAACTAATCACATAGGTAACAATATATACTGTCCCATTATACTTGGTAGGAACCTACCATCCCAATAGCAAGCAGCCTGGGGGACTCCTCCTAGATTTCTGCAACAGTTCTCTCCTTATCATTCACCCATTCTGCCCTGTGCTTTGATTTCAATGACATGTACTCGTTGACTTTGGTAGAAGGTGCACAGTTGTCCTTTTAGCCACTGAACCTTTTCAAGTACATCTTCAGCTGTCTCTTGCTTCTCTTTGGGTTCATCAGGAGTTGCTGCACTTGCAGCAACTTAAAAAAAAAAAAAAAAAAAACATCAACATTGTTTTAACCTTCAGATAAATTACTTTAAATAATATTAATTTAGTCCCTTTGTTATAGCGATTCATTAAGCACTATTCTTATAACAGCTCCAAAGCTTCCATATCTATTGCATTGTCTGTGTGGAAAATGAATAAAACATAACATACTAAATGTTCTACCCAGAATGTTTTACTATTAAACACAAATATAAATACATAAAGAAAAGTTTTTTCAAGTGCTGGGTTGATGAAAACAGCTGCTTAAGTAATATGTGTCTTGTTTTTTAAATAACAATGGTTTTTTTTTTGGGTGGACTATAAAACGTCTTAGTAATTTAATGTAATTGTTTTACTTTATAATGAGGCATGTAAACTTAAAATTGACCAAAAGGATCATCTGACACACTGGTACACAGACATGTTAGTAACTATGTGCTGTCAATGGTGCCTAGTAAGTCCTTAATTGTAAATCATTTAACCATTTAAAATGGTAAGAAATATATTTAAAAAACACAAAGTCTCAATGACCATGTTGACTTGGAACTAGACTAACAATTTTCTAAGTAGGCGCTACGATTTTTGAGTCCCAAAATACAGTCACTGCCCATGTTCAGAAAGCCACAGTAAAAATAATGTATGTGTACACAGTGCAAAACTGCAAGTTCATGTACACAAACTAAAAGAAAACCAGTGGCAACATAAATAGTGGCAACGTACTTACTGCTAAGTGAAACAAACAAACAAACAAACAAACAAACAAACAGACAGACAGACAGACAGACAGACAGACAGACAGACAGACAGACAGACAGACAGACAGACAGACAGACAAGCAGGCAGGCAGGCAGGCAGGCAGGCAGGCAGGCAGGCAGGCAGGCAGGCAGGCAGGCAGGCAGGCAGGCAGGCAGGCAGGCAGGCAGGCAGGCAGGCAGGCAGGCAGACAGACAGACAGACAGACAGACAGACAGACAGACAGACAAACAAACACTACACATAAGACAATTTAAAAACAAGGACAGTTTGTTAAAAGTAAAGTTCAACCTGAAGTTGCACAACAATTAGATGGCATGCAATATTTCTTCGCCCAACGAGTAATACTTTTTGCAGGAACCCTGCTCAAAAGTTGGGCATGATTTAATTTGGCATATTTAAATTAAAATTCAACTTAAATTTGCATAAATGACATGTCATGCAATGTTGTTTGCCCACTAGTATTACTTTTGCAGGAACCCTACTCATGATGGGTTGGGCATGATGGTTGTTGACATTGCCCAACTTTTATTTAAAAAATATCGCTCTCAAACATTGGGTAATACGCATACTACAATAGCCCAACTATTGGTAGAAACCAGGCCTTTACACTTGAACGTTAGTCTGTTAAACGTTGCTCAAAATTTGGATAGTCAGGCTTAAAGGAACACGTTTCCTTGGATCGGTCGAGTTGGTCTTTGAAAAGCGTTTGAAACCGTTTTTTTTTTATAAAATGCATATGGGTAGAAAGATGTTGTAAAAGAAGAATACAAATGATCCACACAAACGTGCCTCGAAATTGCACGGTTTTCCTTTTACCTCGTCGACTAACACGGTCGGCCATTTATGGGAGTCAAATTTTTGACTCCCATTCAACAAACAAACAAGAAAAAAACGACACACCATATTTTTAAGAACCAATTTGCAAAAAAAAAAAAATTGTTTTGACTTGTAAATTTAATCTTACTTTACCCCTACGCCTAGGGCAGGCTAGGCCTATTCGACTCACGAGTTAACTGTCAGTGTCACACACACGATGTGATGTAGTGTGAACCAAGTTTAACGTTTTTATTTCTAAATAATAGCATACGATCTTGTCATCTCCATTGTCCTGATTGTTATTATTCATTGTGAGTATTACCTGAGAATGTCTGCTACAGCTCGTCGAGCCCCCATTGATGAATATTCCCTTCAAGCATGTAAAGCGTGTTGCACTCCGCCATGATGATCAAAGGTTCAAAGGTTCTCCATATAAATATGCGCGAACATGACATCGTGACTGTAGCCCTGACGTCACACTTAGATGACAGGGGACCAGTCTAGTCTGTTGATTGTTGGTGATTTAGCGTACTCAATCATGTCAAAGTAACCAACTGGTGGGCTTATGGCTGATTTTATACCCAACATCTAGTAAGCCGATTGAAGCAAGCACTATGTACACTTTTGTTGTGTAAAGATTACCAAACTTTAATGACTCAATTTCGTACGAACATTGGCCAAGCCTTACCTTACCCAACAGAAAAGTTTACCATTAAATGTAATTAAAAATTACCAAAATATGTTGAAATAGTTTTACCTAACACCCTGTTACCCATTTGTTTTTACAGTGTACTAAACGCGCATTCATGAATGGGAAAAAAAGAGGAGTGACTCGTTCTTAAACGTCCGTTTAAAACCTTGCAGGTCGTTGCACTAAAGGCCATCACACGGCAATTCGACCCTGCCGGTTTTAAACGGCAGTGTAAAAAACCGTCGATGCCCTTGTTTTGACCGGATATAGCGGATTATTGTAGTTGTGGTAATTTGTTGGGTATAGATTCACATTATTGGATGATGTGTTATTGAGAGTGTAGCGTTACAAATAGTTCTGAGTTTAAATTATCCCGAGGTCGAATACTAATAAAATGTTTTATAATGAAAATGTCTGATTTCAATTGACTGGAAAGTTTGTGGCTCAAGTCTAAATCACGGACGATGTTGTGTAAGGATCTTTCCAGTACGTGATTGGTCAGTTTGAAACTGTAGGTTAGTATATTAGTGGGACAGTATATAAATATGTTACCTACGTAATTAGTTTTCCTATATGATCTATGTTCATAATAAGGGAATTTCTGGACAATTGGTGGTTTCAGACTTACCAGGTTAATGAACATGAATGTCATAAAATTGTGCTGTAAAAACCTCACGATTTTAGCATGCGTGAGGGCGCCGAAAAGTTGCTCTCGCGTGCAGTTTAGACTTGGTTAAAATATGATGGTGAGTTTTTCCCCAATCAAAGTTAACTTATTGATTAATCTCATTATGTTTCGACAAACCCAGTCTGTAATTGTTTATTAAAATTGATATAGATTGTTATTCATTCATACTATTGTGTAGTTATCGTGTATTTCCAGCCAAAACCAGTCCCGAATTTCTAGTTGTCGGAAACATACGTCATTTTCATATGTGAATCAAATATGGGAATAATTTATTGTCGCCCTTTACAATTATCTGCCAATCGCTCTTATTAGTTGTTTTGCATTATTAATTTCATAATCCCTATATTTTCTTAAATAAATGAATGAATCTTACTACATCCACCTACTGAACTACATGTAAATGCCAAGCCATCATACTAAGTGATCCAATTAGCCTGAATTCTACCAATCAACCGTTCCTGATTTACCTTCCTGATTATACTGAACTGATTCAACTCTGATTAAATAACAATCATCAAATAAGACAAAAAGCTGACTCCGTTGCTTATTTGTTCATTTACTATGAACTACAAACACGGCAGGACTGTGCTTATATTATCGCAAGTCAAGTGTAAACAGTTTTTGCATAACAACAATGCTGTATACGAACACCCAGTCTTTTGTCCATTTCAGGGAATGTCATGGTCATGCATACAGTTCATGATGTTGTGATGTGTGACGTATTCTGTTTTGTTGTTAGTCTTTCCAATGATGCAGGCCGTATTTGCCTCTCCATTCTCTAATTTATTGTATTTTTGGTGACTGAAAATATTTTACTTTTATTGAGGGCAATCTTTAATATACTGTAAAACACTTCGATTGTTAAAAGAGGCGTGGATTTCACAATGAGTTAAGACTAGCCATACGTTTTTAGTATCTCCTAAGACTAGTCCTAAGTTTGGACTAGTCCTAACTTTTTGTGAAATCGACCCCTGATTTGTTGATAGAGGCGATAACATGACATTAAACAATCATCATCTGATTGTTTTCGTACGTTGTTCAATACCAAATACGGAAGTACATGTTTGTATAGTACACTTGCATCGTTTTGCATATGGTTTATGTTGGGATCAAATGTTAAATTGACTGTCGAATCAGTTGATGTCAAATGGAAACATTATCACGCACTACCAATCCTGGTACCATTGGACGCTACAAATATTAGTGTGTTTTTCCAGTTGCGCATGAGTGTTTATCCAAACATGTAAGCCTACGCACTGTACTTTCATATGCAAATAGGGTTTGCAATTGGGTTTTTCCAGCGGTGTGAAACTACCATTGTGCAAGGGCGTTTACCCGATACATGCACTGTATAATTATGTAAAAGTGGGGTTTGCTAAAGACAGGAACTGTTGTTGTGCCATGCCAATGTCATTTTGTCTTTTGTTTGCCGGCTATCAGTGAGTTAAGCAAAGAAGATCAACTGTACGAAGTGTGGTAATTAAAGTAACATCTACAGCTACAGGTAAGACTGTGTTTCACTAGGGTCTTTGCTGTCGTAAATGACAGCTCGGACATTGTGAACTATGTAATCATGATTCAGTGCATAAGAACCAGTATTGTGTTAATAATAAGTATAGGCCTACATGCACTTGTAATTTAAAACCCGTTCTGACGAGTTGTATGATGGCTACGGGGAAGGGAAGTTATTGATGTTGAAGCATGTTTTGCTTGTTTTTAGGACACTCAAACGTTGACACGTATAATAATAATAGTATTTTTATTTATTTATTTATTTTTTTTTTTTGGGGGTGGGGGCTTATCATCCTTGCTCGAAGCTAAGAGCTGAATTGCGAAGGACACGGCTACAACGTGTTCGAGAAGCAGGCATGCAAGGGCGCCTCTGGCTGCCAGCCACATCAAGCCATTATGAACACGGAGCACAGCCAATATCGAATTTGATTTTTCCCAAGGGAATCGAACCGGGGTCACCTTGGTGAGAGGCGAGCGCTTTCCGCACAAGCCAACCATGCCACCCATGTGCATATATACTGCCACACTACCCTTAATGTGGTTCTGGTCATTCTTGGCCACAACCTGCATGGTCGATGAAACGAATGATCAAGGCAACATTCCCAAATCGAAATTTAGATAAAGGCTATACCAGATTGACCCTAAAAACAAACAACGCTGACTCAGGTATGTGTAAATAATGGATGCAATTTTACTGTGGAAACAATAACAGTTTAAGACTGGGTTGCTGTAAAAGTCAAATAAGAGGTGGCAGACTTTTAAAAATGGATTTCGTTTATACTTTGCACAAGTGAAGGCCATCAACCAACGTGTAAAAAAAACATACTTTTTTCATATACACCTTCGTTGCCATGGCAGCGGTCAAAAGTATAAAATTACCATATTTCACCAAATTTAGCACTATTCATTTGTACAAATTACCGAAAGATGAGGGCGTCACTGTGTGAAAACCAAATAGTGGACCTACCTCTCAGCTGGATATGGTAAATATAGATCCTAAATCTTTCAAAAAATGCATTTGACAAAAGTACAGTTAATTGTGAATGGAAGATTACATTATTTCAAAAATGGGTGTTTTGAGGAAAAGTCAACTTTGGAAATAGACTGGGTTGCTAAAGTTGTCAGAAGTCCCAAAGAAGCATACTTAGCAAAGTTTTGCCTCTAGGCGTGACAGATAAGATACTGGTCTGTAAGAATTTCCAAATTTGTTGGGGGATATTTGCTGTACTGGGGAGCAGTGCTGCCACAAACTTCGTGCTTTTGGGGGAAAAACTAGCCTTGCTCCAGGCAGTCGAATTATTCACTCCGAAAAAAGACCGCCGCTGTATAAAACCCCACCCGTATTCACTGTGCGGAACATCGCACGACGCCCCGTCCCGTACACTATCCGCATAGGGAGCTCCGCATGCGGTAAGTGGTACGAGTGCGGATGGCTTGTGTGCACAGTAGTCGTACGATGTGACAGTGTGTATACGGGTGAGTCATGCGGTGTGATGATACGGACCACGCACAGGGTATACGGGTGGGTTTACAGCGGCGTCTTTTCGGAGCGAATAATGCGACTGCCTCGAGCAAGGCTAGGGAAAAACCGGTGTTTATTATTCAAATTGTGTAAAACAAAGTATATTATTTTGTTTTAAGGGATCTTGTTTACTCTTTGCACATGTTAATTCTTTCAACCAAACTTTGGTTGCCATGGCAACGGTTATGAATCAGAAAATTTCCATGTTTGACCTTATTTAGCTATTTTCGTAAAAACAAGTTGAGAGCTTTACTGTGTAAAGACTAAATTATATGATCTGCCTCTCAGCTGAGTATGGTAAATATACACCCTTGGTCTTTCAAAAAATGCACCTGACACAGGTGACAGTTAATTGTGAACGGGACAATCCATTATTTCAAAACGGGGTGTTTTGAACAAAGGTCAATTTGGGAAATAGAGGGGGTTGCTAAGTTTGTCAGAAGTGCGAAAGTAGCATATTTAGGAAAGTTTTGCTACCTGGCTTGAAAGATAAGATACTGGTCTGTAGGAATTTCGAAAAAATGTTTTGGTATTTGTTGAACTGGGGAGCAGTGTTGCCAGAAACTTCATGCTTAAACAAAATGTATTTTGCAAATTTCATAATCATATGAAAAAATAATGCTCTTTAATTACTTTTTACAAGCTGAAAAATAATTTTAATTGAAAAAAAAACAGGCACACGATATAGCAAAGCGACTTACAACTGTGTATAAATATAACTTCCAACTGTATAAATCTGCATCACAAAGACATTCTGTTGTACATGTTTGTGGTCATTTACGTTTGGCTATAGCAGCTACAATCAACAACAACATCTTCCTTTTTCTTGACAAATGGACGTTCACAGGTCTTCGTTTGAACGTCAAACATTTCTAACACGTCCTTAACGCAGCGCACAGGCATCACATAATCCGTGACTGTACAATTAATGGTTACGAAAATCAATTAATTCCCAAGTTCCTTAAAGACACTAGACACTATTGGTAACTGTCAAAGACAAGTCTTCTCACTTGGTGTATCTCAACATATGCATAATATCAAATTCGTGGAAAATTACTTCTTTCTCGAAAACAATGAGGGAAATTTCTCACACTGTTTGATACCATCAACCTCTCCCCATTAATCGTTACCAAGTAAGGTTTTGTGCAATAATTATTTTGAGTAATTACCAATAGTGTTCACTGCCTTTAATGGAACATAGCCGGATAACACTTTACCAGCCGAATTAGCTTGGGGTTAGTCTTCGAACTATACACTGTATACCATTGAGAGTTTATTTTAAGTTGCTTTGCTTTATTGTATCCTGTTTTTTGGTTCAATCAACTCCATTGTTCAGCATGTAAGAAATGTCATTTTAGAGAATTATTTTGTTCTTGTTTTTGCAAATATTACCATGTTTGAGACAGTGTCACTACATGACACAGTTGCCCATTAATCTGTGCTCCCCAGACATGAAACACAAATAATCGCCAAATCACAACCAAAATATTCTCTGTAGGAAATTGAAGGCACTACAAACTGTCCTACTATTAATGATGTGCAATGGGAATTTTCAAAAGGAAATTTCAACAAAGGAGACGCTGTTCACGGCGCTTTGTAATGCATTGTCAACACAATTTGATATGCTTGGGGGCTGGGCGAGGATGGGGGGTTATAAAAAAACAAAACTTAGGTCATTCAAAATATTCTTGGTCAATGTTGGGTACTCCACAAGGCTACTTTTTCTCAAACGTTTTCTATCAAATCGGAAGAACCAATGTTGGCCCAAAATACAACCGAAAGGACAACATTTTGAGACCCCTGGCAAACTGTCATTTTGACGGCCAAAAACCGGGTAAAAATGCTGATTTTGCAATTATTTTTTTTAAGACATGCGCTTATGCTGTTCTAAAAATAGCATAAGGGTAAAAGTTAAAGCAATAATTGTTTATCTCAAGGACGACTCGTTGTATTGTTGTGAAAGGTTTAAAAACGAAATGCGCATTGGCTGGGTGGAGTTGCAGTATGCTAAAATACAGTTCTTTCAGACACAAAATTTGCCAAAAATTGCCAAAACACAAAATGAGCTGTTACCATGACAACGGGCTATGTGGTGATTTCAAAAGTTTATTTGTTTTAAAGGAAGTGGACACTATTGGTAATTTTCAAAGACTAGCCTTCACAGTATCTCAACATATGCATAAAATAACAAACCTGTGAAAATTTAAGCTCAGTCGGTCATCGAATTTGCGAGATAATAATGAAAGAAAAACACCCTTGTCACACGAAGTTGTGTGCGTGTTTAGATGGTTGATTTCGAGACATCAAGTTCTAAACTTGAGGTCTCAAAATCAAATTCGTGGACAATTACTCCTGTTTCGAAAACTGTGGCACTTCAGAGGGAGCCGTTTCTCACAATGTTTTATACCATCAACCTCTCCCCATTACTCGTCACCAAGAAATGTTTCATGCTAATAATTATTTTGAGTAATTACAAATAGTGTCCACTGCCTTTAATGCACCTCAAAGCCCTTCCACCAATAAGGTATTTAAAAAAAATAAAAAAAAATAATAATATTAATACCTTAAAATAATGTAAATTGTTTTGTCATTTATTGCGTTGTTCCCCTGCCAAAGTGCTAACTTTCCGGCAAAACTGTGTTCACGCACTTAGAATACCAAAACATGTTATTGTATGTAGGTCGGTACCTTATCTTCCAACTATAAAAGTGTCATAATCCACAAAGTGCAAATTTCGGACTTATGGCCCAATTCAATATCCCTATTTTTCGCTAAAAGAAAATACGAAAAAAATAAATATTTGAAATAGTGGTTTGATCCAAAGTTGAACGCAAACTTAATTTGTAAATCATTTCCTGAAAGAGTAAACATGGTTGTGCAATATGTTTGAAAGAAAAACTTCAACCTTTCCCCCTTTAGACGTACCAGTGTTTTAAATTCACCTTTATTTCAACACTTTAAAAAGCTACAAAATTTGCAAATTTGCTCAAAATCTTATTTTGGCCGTAACCATGGCAACCAATGTCTGATATACACTTTAGATTTGTTAAATTTCTTTGTACTGTTTAATTCTCACAATTTTTTATTTTTTTTCTTCTCAAAAAGAGTATGGAATAAACGTGTATTGAATTGAATCAGTATTTTAATTTGGTACTGACAGACACATTTTTCATGTTATGCGTTCCAATGGTAAATTATTCTCCCTCCGTGGATATAACAGCTACATATCTTAGGCAATAATCATAAACAATACCATATTTTGAAATGAAATGTGTACATGTAGTTGAATAGACTTATCCAAACTAGGAGTAAAAAAATAAAAAAATGACCTACATTTTCCAAACGTATACAATCCATTCAAAGAGGCAAACAATATTGTTAGCAACTATTTGGACGACAAAATTACCGATCCACTGTACTGAAAGTGGTATGTTGATATATTTTTGAGAGCAACGTCGGCGGAACGCTTTGAAGAATGTGGACAATTGTTTTCTCCCATTTGCAAAGCATAGATTTATATATAGGCAGACATGCTATGTTGGGTTCGCAAAGTAGATCAAGAAATAATGGTAACAATATCGAATTAATTATACATATCAAACTTACATAATAAAATAAGACAGTTTGTTAATTTTTGGGGGTTTGATGATGGAATTTAATTCAACGATTTATTGTATCATACAATGAAAGTTTGTTTTTGTTTTGTTTCACCAGTGTTTTTTTATTTCTTCACCCGCTGTAGGTACATTAAAAACAAAAAAGTTTTTTTTAGCCTTAAAATAGATGGAATTTCTTTCCACAAACATGTTAGTATCTGTTATTGCAGTTTATTGCCACACGGGCAGGCAATTTGCTAAATAATGTCGGCTAAAAAACAGGATTGGTTGGTGTTTTCAAATGGCGTCCGCTCTCCAGTCATTATAACATATATCACTGCTCTACACCTAGTAAGTCTGCTGCCACCAAGTGTCCAAAAGTCATTGACTGGATGATTTAATGAAAATGAAACATTTGTTTGTATTCGTATAACAGGACAGCCCAGTCTCACCAAGATGGCCGAAGCTGCACTTCACACTGAGACCACTTGCAAGATTAGACATGTACACATCGAATGCCCAATCTGCTTGGCTCGGTTCATCGATCCGAAAATCCTGGACTGCCAGCACAGCTTCTGCCTAAAATGTCTTCAGGAACTTGTAGACAAACAGGATCCAAAGACGGACTTCATCACTTGCCCAGTGTGTAGAGAGAAAACTTCAATCCCAGATAAGGGACCATCGGCTCTTCTCAACTGCTTTCTCTTGAGCTCGCTTATTGATGACGTCATCAATCCGGATGGTCCCGGAGAGGACATTAGGCCTAACCCTCTTGTATCGATTTGCGAAAGATGCGACGAAGGTCTTGAAGCCGTCTCACGGTGTATTGACTGTGATGCGAAATGTTGCAAGATTTGTTTGGAATACCACGACAAAATAAAATTGAACAGGCATCATCGAGTCGTTAATGCAGCCGGGTCGTCAAATGAAGGATCCAGAGACCAGAAACGAACTTGCTCTCCAAAATGCCGGAAACACACTGACCAGGAACTTTGTTTTTACTGTGAAACGTGTGATTTACTCGTGTGTCCTAAATGTGCGGTGCTCGATCACCGATCGTCAGACCACAACCTTTCTGAAATCAATGATTCCATTCGATCGTATCGTCTAGCTGTTGAAGAGGCTTTGATGAAGTTTGATGAATGTCGCAAGCAATTTCAAAAAGTGGATAACTCTATCAAACACTCACAGCATAGATTACAGCTCATGGTCGACCGGGCTCTTCGAGATATTGTGGCCAAGGAGAAAGAGGAAGTTGCAAAAATCAGGAAAGCATCTCGCCTCTTTCAAGACAGAATAACTCAAATCGGTCAAGAAAGAGGTGAGGAATTTGGCAGCATACAGATCAGCAATAGCGATAAGATGAGCCGTGCAGAGCAGATCGTAGCTTCAGTCAACGACTTGATGCAACATGCTGATGACTTTGAGCTGATGGACCTCAAGCCAAAGGTTATGCACAACTTGACATTCCACAATGAGCTCAAGTTTCAAACAGTGCAGCATAGCAAGTCATTCATCGGGTTCAAAGGTCATGATGTCGTCACTGATGCGGATATCGGTGAAATACTAGATGAAGAGAAGTGGGAGTTGAAGACAGAGTTTAGTGATGACGAGACAGTTGATGGGGAGTTCAAAGGGACAGCGAATGCTGCTTGTTTTAGCAACGGTGACATTGTCGTTGCTGATGCACTAAGACATGTATTGCTCACATTTACATCCGAGGGTAATTTCAAATCTAAAGGTGTGCAAAGTAGAACACAAGATGGACAACTAGAAGACCCTGCCGGCGTTGCGGTGACCTTTGATGACCTGCTTCTGGTTCCTGACGGACAGGATGTAAAGGTTTATGATAGCGAACTGCGATATATTCGACAGTTCAGACCCTCACGGAATCAAGTCGAGGGGCAGTCAAAGAGTTTACTCGCTGGTATTGCTGTTGACAAGAAAGATCGTATTGCATTGTATGACTGTGAGAGAAAGGTAATATCTCTTCATAACAAGGATGGATCCACCATTTCCACAATACATCATGATGCTATTGGCGACATCGGCAGTCCAAGCTTTCTATCTGTTAACAGCAAGGAACGACTGATCTTTACAAACCCCTATGAGATGAAACTAGTTTGTCTGGATTTCATGGGAAACGAGGTTTTCAATATCAGCATCTCGTATGACGGCAAACCTGTAAAGCCTAATGGAGTGTGTTGTGATGATGCTGGGGATATATATGTATCTATTCTTGACGATACGGAGGGAACCGGTCAGATACATCACTACGACGCATCAGGTGGGCACATCGGCTGTGTAGGTCGTGGCTTGCTCTTTCCTATAGGCATGACTTTTTCTCCGACCGGTGGCCTCATCGTGGCTGATAAACACTCGGTTAAGATCTTGCATCGCGTGTGAGTGTCGATGACGTTATGGTCGTAAAATGTACAATTATTATTGGTGATAAGGTAATTTGCAACTTCTAAAGTTTAACACTCATAGTTAATCTTCATAAACCTCAAGAATGCGAATAATCTGCCACATGGACAAAACATTACTTTTTTTTTACAACGTACCGATCACTTAATGGTAATTGTCAGAGACCAATCTTCTCATTTGGTGTATCTCAACATATAAATAAAATAACCCACCTTTAAGCCTTTAATACAAATGTTGTGTTCTATTTTCGCAAATGAATACTATTTTCGCTGTGGCGGTTATATCAATTGGGTCATATTCGATCTCATGTCATTTCAAGCCAGAAGTAATTCTTAACCCGGTTACCCAAACGAAAAGGGGTGGTGAATACCATTCAGAGATATTGCTCTTTTAGCAGAAATATACATAACATTACTATTAATCATAATATCATTATCAAAAGTACTAAAGTTTCCTGAGTTTTAAAAATATCCACTCAGAATGCAAACATACAATACTAGGAGTAGACAACGGTTCATGTAAGAACCGTAACCAATAAATCTGATAAACCACTTTGATATTCTTGTCATAAAATCGAAGTATGAACACGAGATACTGGAAAGGTTGTAGGGATTCGAAAACCGACAGTTGGATGATGGTATCAGTTTGGTCTCGAATTTCTCAAGAGTGAACTGTAGGAAAAGCGTATTGTCAAAATGATCTGAAAGGGGTTGCTTGTAACTGCGGACTCCTACGTTTCTTTTGAATCAATACAACTTAACAACGTACGAAGGCCCATTTATTTTATTTTATTGTTTCTTTTTCTTATTTTGAAAATTGAAAATGCAACCTTAGGGGTGAGTACTATTTATCTGTAAGAGTAAATTATAAAACCATTCTTTACAAAATAAAAACAATTCTGCAAACAGTTTTAACTTCAGACATTCCATTTAAAGCAGTACAACATATGCTAGGGCGCAGTCGACAAATATTACGATAAACACGATTTAGTTAAAAAAAAAAAAAAAAAAAAAAAAAACAGAAAACTTTAACCTACAAAGTATTAGCTTCAATTTTTAATATCCGTACCAGCTTGTACGCTTTTGTAAACTCTGGTAACTCTATTCTAATAAAAATAGTTTGTTAAAGTTTGTTACGGATTTCATTTTAAAATTATTTACTCAGTCGATGATCAATGTAACTTGAACATTTGTTTTTGTTACCAAGAAAAATTCGGTTAACTATTTAATAGTTAACCGAATTTTTTCCCGTCTGTGTTCGTGGCAGATGGTGTTGTTGTTTACCGTTATACAATTATTAATCTTTAATAAACTTTTGTAAACTAAAGCTTTTGTAAATATTGCTTGGAAATGCGGCTCAACCAAAAGTTAGCAGGAATCAAATCGTGGACTATGCAAGTTAGGCCTACATGGTGATTGGGCATGCCACAGTATAGTCTGGTGAGCATTTTTGGGGGCGTTGCTACTTTTATTGGTTATTCATAAATACCTCACACAGTTTCGCTTTACCTAATGGTGGAGAGCGCGTCACGTGGGTTGCTTAAACGGTTGATAATAACCAGCTGGAGCTGTTTATAACCGGTTGTTTTCGGATACTACACGCTAGTATTGATGCACGACGTTTCTCGTTACGGCTCATGCAGGCGCTGTTGGTGAGTTGACCGCGCTTTGTGTGAAAGGAACACGAAAAACGTCTTGCACCAAGACTGAACGCGCACAGATGCATATCCGAAAACTGTCTCGAATGCTTATCCGAAAACAGATTTTCTTACTTCATTAACAAAAACAGGCATGAATGGGAAGAAAAGAGTGACTCGTTAAACAGCCGTGCGATAAAAGCCCTCGCATTCGGCTCGGGCCTTTATCGCACGTCAACGACCCTGCCGGTTTTAAACGCCAGTTTAATAGCTCGTCGCTACCATTTTAATTCCTTGAAAATAACCACACGCAATTACCTTACTTTGGTATCAGTTGTTTTTTTAAAACTCACCATTTCCCATTGATTAATATCATGGCTAAACAGAAAGACACTTTGAATTGTATCATTATTCATTATGTTGGAATTGTCACGTGATGAGTGAAATTGTTTGTTTACTGAAGTAACTGATGCTATCATTCTTTAAAGACAGCGGACACTATCGGTAATTGTCAAAGACCACTCCTCTCACTTAGTGTATCTAAACACATGCATAAAACAACAAACCTGTGAACATTTGAACTCAATTGGTCGTCTAAATTGTGAGATATGAAATAAATAAAAAAACACCCTTGTCACACGAAGTTGTGTGCTTTATATGCTTGATTTCGAGACCGCAAACTCTACACTTGAGGTCTTTAAATCAAATTCGTTGAAAATAACTTCTTTCTCGAAAACTACCTCACTTAAGAGGGAGCCGTTACTTACAATGTTGTATACTATCAACCTCTCCCCATTTCTCGTTACCAAGTGAGGTTTTATGCTGATAATTATTTTGAGTAATTACCAATCGTGTCCACTGCCTTTAAATGATAAAACAATTTTGCATACAGATTTTAACTTGCCATGCCATTATATAACAATGGACATCTCGACGGTGCCAATGTCCAAGCAGGAAAACAAAACTTAAATGATTCCACAATCTGAGAAATGCAACTTAAAGTTTACACTTCACAGATTCAACCAATGGCCGATGAATGTGATATATTATTGCATAAGTTATTATAATTTTTTTTTTTTTTTTTTTTTTTTTTTTTTTTACATTTGAAAGCTACAGTAAGCTTCCAGCAAACATACTGATAAACAACGTAAACGTTCCCTTCAATGTATGTTATTTAAAAAGATATTCAAGGTAAATCACTATTCAGTCACTAAATAGTGACTGGATACAACGGATTATTGTTTTTGAGGCAGCTTTTTGTAAGGATGCACATTATTGGTTGAAAGCTTATTGAGATTCAAGCGTTAGAATTAGTTCAGTTTTTAAATTATCCCGAGGTCGAATATATGGTGTATGTATAGTGATGTATGTTCAATTCTAAAATTGTTTGATTTCGACTGACTGGAAAGTTCTTGGCCAAAGTCCAAGTCACGTACGATGTTGTGTTAGGATTTTCTATAACATCATTGGTCAGTTTGAATGGTACTGAGACATGATTGGTCAGTTTGAACGGTACTGAGACATGATTGGTCAGTTTGAACGGTACTGAGACATTATTTGTGCGATGTACATATGGAATATTGTTTATCCAAGTGATGTTTGCCATATTACGATAACTTTTGTACGCTTCATGGCTTCAGCCTTATCATAAGCGACCAAATACGTGAACGTGAACGTCAGAAAATTGCGTTTTAAAAATGTCACGTTTTTAGCATACGTGAGTTTACCATTTTTGTAGCGTCAGGTAAGAACGTGCAGACGTCATACGTGACCATGCAATTAGCCCAAAGTGGTGACGTCGCCAAGAAACAACACAAGTTATATTCTTATTTGTTTACGTGCGCGTGGTCAGAAGGGCGTAAGAAATGGGAATATAACTAGAAGTCTGCCTCCAACAAGCTTTCAAAAGTTGCTCATTTAGATGATCACAGAATCGTGTTGATAAAAACAAAATAATAATAACAATAATTGTAATCATTAATTTATATTAAAGACACTGGACACTTTTGGTGGTTGTCAAAGACCAGTCTTCTCACTTGGTGTATCTCAACATATGCAGAAAATAACAAACCTGTGAAAATTTGAGCTCAATCGGTCGTCGTAGTTGCAAGATATTAATGAATGAAAAAACACCCTTGTCACACGAAGTTGTGTGCTTTCAGATGCTTGATTTCGGAGAGCGCTGTTTAAGACGGCTGTATGTTAACTATTGAGCATTAAGATTGAATAAAGGCATCCGACCACTGCATCGGCAGCTTAAAGACAGTCTCCGTCGCCTGTATAAGTACAGTCTCCTTTTTAGGGTTTATTTGTAAAAAGGGTTGACAGATAGAGGGACCGCCTCCAATTATTAAAACTGGTCCATTGGCCAAATGATTGAACTTCAAAAAGGAACACGCGAGATTATTTCCATCCAAGATGTGCATCCACCATTCAAATTACTTATTATTATACACGGCTTTTGTTTTGATTATTTGTTGGTTCTTTGTATAACTTGCGCTTGATGTTTTAACTAGTAACAAAATAGGAGCAAACAGAAGTAACATACATGTCTAGAGTGTAAGCCCACACAGTTTGATGGCATTAGAGGTGGGACGTGTTGCCATCATAGTCTGCCAAAATAAATATTTACCGAGACGCATAACGATAATATAAGTCCCCAAAACGGACTTTCTGCCACAGTATAATAACAAGCAAACACAACTAGTTAGTGCTTGCATTGTCATCAGTCAAGTGGTGTGGTTGACATCATCTGGCTTTATTTAAACAACACAATCAACACCAGTAGTGTTGTTAGCACAGGTGTGTACATAATAGGTAATGTGATGATCATGCGTGATGTCCATGGTCATGTGATGAAGGCTTCTGGACTGTACATGAATGTACGGAGCTCAATATCTACCACGGGTACACAAATAATTGTGAGCTGTCATGTGGAGTGTTGTTTGATATAGCTTTGTTGGGGGGGGGGGGGGGGGGCTAACTGCCCAAGAGTCTAAATGCAATTTTGAAATTTTACTCGCCGTTCCCTAATCGTTTTTTGTTACACAAAGGTTAGTTTGATATTATTAAACTAATTTGTTCATCAACAGATTGGTCAAGAGTTTCATTTTGTATTTTATAGGAGAGTGATTAGAAACAAGTATTTGTTAAGATGACGTTGCCTTTTTGTTTTATTTATTTGTAAACTGCCCCTTAATGTTTTTGTTTTTTTTAATAACATCAACATCA
Organism: Asterias amurensis; assembly: GCF_032118995.1. NCBI lineage: Eukaryota > Metazoa > Echinodermata > Asteroidea > Forcipulatida > Asteriidae > Asterias > Asterias amurensis. The sequence continues at coordinate 13,424,429 of NC_092657.1, read as the reverse complement.
TAAGGAAAATTTAGAATTATTTAGTTTAGTAATGTTTGTGGTAACACAATACAACTATAATTCAAAATTGAGTCGCGTTCTGAAAGGAAACATGGGTTTCAACTCGAAGTTTCAATCGGAATGCTCTGATCGTCTTCTAATCGAAACGTCTAGTTTCAAATCCTTCTAATGTATTATTAAATCATTAGTTATCAAAATTGATTTTGTTCACCATTATTTGTAGAATCATATTCCAACAATTGCAATGGTTACAACAGGCCACCTTAGATTGAGAAACGACCCTTGGAGTTTGTACCCTTGAACGCTATTAATACGGATGGGTTTTTCCAGTTGTGTGAAACTAGTGCAATTTTAATCAGTGATTATTTGGAATTATGGTTATGAAAGAAGTGAACTGTTTGTGAAGACCTACCTGTTAACGTTTCTTTTTTGGTCGAGCAGAATTCCTTTTTGGTGCCAATTCCTAAAGATCAGCAAAGAAATCCAACTGTACGCAGTGAGTATTGAGTGAAAAAACGTCTACAACTTAAGGTAAATCTCTATGTACACCCAGGCCTATATTAGATTTGAGGCAATGTGTGGTATTGTTTCAATGTATAATTGATTTTCCGTAAACAGTTTCTGCAAATCGTATAATTTTGATTTTCGGGAGACTTCTTAAGACTGGGTTGCTGTAAAAATCAAAGATATTTTTAAAATGATGACAGACTTCAAAAATGGATTTTGGCAAAACTCCATGTATGAGTAGGTATGGGTACACAATACACAAACATCTAAAAACAAGTTATATCGGACATTGGTTGCCGTGGTTACCGCCAAAATAAGATTTTCAGCAAATTTTCCAAGTTTTTACCTTTTTTAATAGTTACAATATAGGTGAATTGAAAGTACTGGTACGTCTAAATGGGAAAACGTTGAAGTTTTTCTTTCACACATGATGCACAACCATGTTTACTCTTTCAGAAAATGTTTTTAAAAATTAAGTGTGCGATCAACTTTGGATCAAACCACTATTTCAAATAGGGGTGTTTTTGTCATATTTTCTTTTAGCGAAAAATAGGGGTATCGAATTGGGCCATAAGTCCGAAAGTGGCACTTTGTGGATTATGACACTTTTATAGTTGGAAGATAAGGTACCGACCTACATAAAAATGCAATAAAATATTTTGGTATTTTAAGTGCGCGGACACAGTTTTGCCGGAAAATTAGCACTTTGGCAGGGCAAAAACACAACAAATGGCCAAAAATTATACATTATTATTAGGTACAAATATCAGGAAATTATATATTTTTTAAACCTTATGGGTGGAAGGGACTTGAGGTGCATTCATACAAACTAAACTTTTGAAATCACTATATAGCCCGTTGCCATGGTAACAGCTCATTTGTGTTTTTGGCTATTTTTGGCCACTTTTGGGGGTCTAAAAAACTGTATTTTAGCATATATTTGCAACTCCACCCAGCCAATGTGCATTTTTTTTTTCATAAAACGTTTCACATCAATATATTGAGTCGTCCTTTCTTGAGACAAAAAAATTATTGCTTTAACTTTTATCCTAATGCTATTTTTAGAACAGCATTAGCGCATGTTTTTAGAAATTCGCAAAATCAACATTTTTACCCAATTGTTTGCCCTAAAAATGACAATTTGCCAGAATGTTTTCGTTTCGGTTGTATTTCGAGCCAACATTGGTCCTTCCATTTTGAGAAAAACTTTTGAGAAAAACTTGGGCAATTGTATCCTGTTGTAACAGTACTGCCTTAAAACAAATGCATTTTAACTTGTTTTCTTCAGATTGAATAAATAACATTAATAAAAAAATACTTTTAAGTCTTCCATGAATCCGGCACCTTTCATGAGCACGCTGTAGCCTTGTGGACTACCCAACATTGATCAAGAATATTTTTAATGACCTAAGTTTTGGATTTTATACTACCCCCCCTCCCCTGCATGCCCAGCCCCCAAGCCCCACAATGCATTACAAAGCGCCACCTTTGTTGAAAGTCCCTTTTTAAAATTTCCATTGCACATCATTAATAGTAGGAAAGTTTGTGCTGTCTTCAGTCACCTTTGTTGTGATTGGGCGATTATTTGTGTTTTCATGTCGGGGGAGCACAAAATAGGCAACTGTATCATGTAGTGACACTGCCTCAGCCTCAAACATGGTAAGATTTGAAGAAAAAAAATTGAACAAATCAATTCTCTTTATTGACATTTCTTACATGCTGAACAAAGATGTTGATTGAAAAAAAAAAGCAAAGCAGCTTACAAGTATAAAAATATAACTGTATACAATGTATAGTTCGAAGACTCACCCCAAGCTAATTCGGTTGGTAATAGTGTTATCCGGCTATGTTCCTTATGTATCAGTATCTTATCTTTCAAGCCTGGTAGCCAAACTTTCTCAAATATTATGCTACTTTCGGACTTCTGACAAACTAAGCAACTCCCTCTATTTCCCAAATTGACCTTTGTTCAAAACACCCCTTTTTGAAATAATGGATTATTCCATTCACAATTGACTGTACCTGTGTCAGGTGCATTTTTGGTAGACCAAGGGTGTATATTTATCATATTCAGTTGAAAGGCAGGTAATATATTTGGTCTTTACACTGTGAAGCCCTCAACTTTGGGTAATTTTCAGAAAAAAGCTAAATTAGGTGAAATATGGCAATTTTCCTATTTTTAACCGTTGCCATGGCAACCAAAGTACAATGCAAAAACTATGCTTTCTTTTTACATTTTGGTTGAAGGAATTAACACGTGCAAAGAGAAAACAAAATCCGTTAAAACAAAAAAATCATATTTTTTTGTTGTACAATATGAAAATATACAATTGTATTTCCAAAAAAGCACGAAGTTTATGGCAGCACTGCTCCCCAGTACAACAAATACCAAATGTTTTTGTTTGAAATTCTTACAGACCAGTATCTTATCTTTCATGCCTGGAAGCAAAACTTTCCTAAATATGCCACTTTGGGAATTCTGACAATTTTAACAACCCCCCTGTATTTCCCAAATTGACTTTTCCTTAAAACACCCCTTTTTGAAATAATGGAATCTTCCATTCACAATTAACTGTACTTTTATCGAACGCATTTTTGGAAAGATTAAGGATGCATATTTTTTTATATCCAGCTGAGAGGTAGGTCCACTATTTGGTTTTTACACAGTGGAGCCCTCAACTTTGGGTAATTTTTACTCATGAAAAAAGCTAAATTAGGTGAAATATGGTAATTTTCTACTTTTGACCGTTGGCAACGAAGGTGTAAATGCAAAACTTATGCTTTATTTTTACACTTTGGATGATGGCCTTCACTTGTGCAAAGTTTAAACGAAATCCATTATTGAAAGTCTGCCACCACTTCTTTGATTTTTAGAGCAACCCAGTCTTAGTCGTCTTCGTTTTATCTATTAATATACAACCACGAGTAGATTTGTTGGAGTTCAGGAGACTTTTCTATCGTACTCTTTTGGTAAATTGTCTTGCTCTATATATATTACATTACCGCGGAGTAGACTGTCTTTGTTTAAATCAACGTTTTATTATGACGCAGCATAATGATCCGGCCTACTTATACATGTGTTATTGTATTATAAACAACCGACATAAATACACGCATCAGGTAAATCCAAAACAGGGTGGTACAATGACAAGCAAATAAAGCATTCAAGACACTAATACACTAGGCATACTACTGCATTGCCATGATGCTGTTTGGAATGCGATCGTGGCTATGCTCCCGACGTGCAAGGGCCCTATTTCATAAAGCCTGTGTTAGCACAACAGTTTGCTCAGCACAAAATAGTACTGCTTCGCAGAATCTGGTTACCAGCCCAATTTTACTTAAATTAATTTTAAATGTTGTGGCATTGAGGCTGGTGCTGGACAATTTTTTGCCTAGTAAAGTTGTTTTTTGTTAGTCGGCATTTTCTGCTAAACAGATGAAACTAGTGAGCCCTGGTATTAATATGAAAGACTTTTAAAGCATATTGGGGGAAGGGAAGGAATTTTTGAGGGATTCGAAAGCGTCCGTAAGTGTATCTTGAAACGTAAGCGTAGCTGTGTATCTTGGAACGTAAGCGTCGGTTGGCTCGGGATTGAAAGCGTATATTTTGATGGAATGAAAGCGTAACTTGACGGAACGTAAGAAAATCTTGGAATGTAAGCGTAGCTGCGTTTATCTTGGAAAGTAACCATATATTTTTGGTACAACTCATGGGAAATTGCGACTGCTTTTGATTGCTTAGTCGAGTCGCGACTACCACTATTCAACTAAGTCGGTTAATCGTGCTGCTACGACTATGTATTATACAAGTAGTCGCGATCGAATTGGTTAACCACTTTTGTCGCTCACGACTATTCACAACATTTGTTTACAAAACACCACCAGACATCAGTACGAGTTTTATTTTATTGCGCCTTCTGCAAACAGTATGTCGCCATGCATGTTGGACAATGGGAGTTAAAGTTTTGCGACTAGTCGAAGTCCCAGCTATTTGAGGCGCGACCAATAGCCGAGTAATAACTTCCACTTGCCCAGGTAAATCATAACATCAAAACTGTCAAAATAACATTTCATTCACATAATTCAAAATTAACATTTTTTTTGACAAAATTCTACAGGCAGTGGACATTATTGGTTTGGTATAGTATAAAACACGGTGGGAAACGGCTCCCTCTGAAGTAACGTAGTGTTCAAGAAAGGGTAAATTTTCAACATATTTGATTTCGAGACCTCAGATTTAGAATTTGAGGTCTCGAAATCAAGCATCTGAACGCACACTACTTCATGTGACAAGTTTTTTTTTGTATTTCATTATTATCTCGCAACTTTTTCAGATTTTCACAGGTTTGTTATTGTACGCATATGTTGAGATTTACCTGTCTTTTTAACGATCGATGGGCTCCGTTATTTGTGATTGTTATGTTTATAAAACATTGTTTATTATGCTACTCTCACAATAACACCGACAAAATAACAAACAGCGGTATTATTACGTTTTGAAAACATCAATCTGTTTTAATTACCTGAAAACTCGTAACAAGAACCAATTGGAAATTTGCGATCATAATACATTTCGGATTCGACAAACGACTGACAAACCCACGATGACAAACATGTATTTTGATGTCTGGCTCCCAACCCCTCCCAAGCTCATGGCTAGACCCGCAGTTCGTAGCGCGGGCGATTACACCTCCACCCCCCCCCCCCCCACGAGACACGGCATGGGCGGTACGCCCCAAGGCTTACGTTCCGATTGCTCCACGCCGTGGGGCTATACAATAAACTATTTTTCTGAATGTTATAACCTTACGTTCGATTTTTGACCATTATTAACGATTTGTATCCACAGCCTGATAACATATTATTATTTTAATTTTTTATTTTTTTTTATTAATAATTGTAAACAAAATAATTAAATTTAGTTCAACGAATTAGCTTTTCTACGGCTGGAAACTAACTCGGATGATCACGTGATTATTAGAACCACTTTGTGGTTTTTACTATCACAATGCTTAAACGGCTAAGTGTGATGATTTTGTAGAGCCTATTTTTTTGTTTCCATTCCTGGAAGACATTTGAAGTCCTAACTATTTTCTAGCCCAAATAGCCAAATTCAGCCGGTGTGTCCATTTAAGATGGTATTTGAGTCGATGCATAGTGAGGTATCAAGTTGGTTTGCTGTAACACAAAGAAGAAGAAGAATTTACACCGATACACTATCTCAAGGAACATAATCTACCCAGCAAGGTGTTACCGCAAGCCAAAAACACCACCCGGTCTATGTTATGTTCGATGATACATGTGACCAAATAATATAAACTCTGACAGGTCAGGCGTTGAGGGTGTCGTGGCGAGCGGATAAGAGCACCGAACTCAATCTCTGGTGCTTCTGTTCAGCATAGTGTGCGTTCGAAGCCCGTGCGTGACACTTAACTATAACTACTTCTCTCCACCCAGGTGTAAATGGGTACCTGTGAGGGCAGAGATGGTTCTTGTGGTTGATTTAGCCGAGTAGCGCATGTTGCACAGGCTGCGTACTCACCACCAGCTGAGATGAGATGGTTTGAAGGGACACACCCGCTTCGTTGGGCTTTTTTGGCTACAAAATACACTAAAACATGATTTTAAAGGTCTTCCAGGAATGGAGAAGAATAGTTGCTAAAAGAAACCATCAAATTTGGCCGTTTTAAGGCATTTGTTTTTAAACGAAGGTCACGTGGCTTATCGGAATCACTTTTTTGGTTAGGATAACCCACGTGACCTTCGGAGAGCTTTACTTACAGCCGTATAAACATAAGTTAAAAATAAATTACTAAACCAAATTTTAAATTTTTTTGTTACAACTATTAATGGATGTTTGACAAAAGAGACTATGTATACAAGTTGCGGGTAAAAACTGTAAATAATTATCAAAGAAGGGACGTAAGATTCTCATTCAGAGAGTCCGTGCAACGGAAGCGTGTTTTACAGCGCCTCGGCATGGGAGCAATCGGAACGTAAGCCTTGGGGCATATCACGTACCGCACATGCCGTGTCTCGTGGGGGGCTGCAGGTGTAGTCCTGGGCGCTATGAACTCCCAGCTTGCGGGTCTCGCCGTGAGCTTGGAAGGGGTTGGGAGCAAGACATCAAAGTACATGTTTGTCATCGTGGGTTTGTCAGTCGGTACACCTCGTGTCGATTACGTTACTTCTTATGATCGCAACGTGCCAATGTAATGCTATGTTTTGTTTCATGGCTCCTAATTTTTTTTTTTTTTTGTGAGTTTTCAGGTAATTAAAAAAGATTAATGATGTCAAACGTAGGAATACCGCATTTTGTTACATTGACAGTGTTATTTTGTGAGTAGCTTCAAAAATGTTTTATGAAAAAGAAAAAGAAAAGGATATCAAAAAACAGAGCCCCCCGATCGTAACAAGAACAGGTGAATACGAATATTGTATAAAAGATTGAAACAAAAATATTTATAAAACAAAATTCCCTCAAAGCATATTTTTTTTCAAAAAAACCCATTATTGTTTAATTCTGTGAATGAAGTGTTATGTTTGAGATTGTTGAGGTATTATTTGGTTGCGTTCTAAGCAACGCAGCTACTAAGCTACGCTTACTTTCCTTCAAGTTACGCTATAATATCAACACGTACGTTTTCAACCCCCAGTCAAGCTACACTTACGTCCCATACGCACAGCTGCGTTTACGCTCCAATATACCCAGCTACGCTTACCTTCCAAGATATGCTTAGGTTCCAAGCTACGCTTACATTCCAACTTTTGATCAAATTCCTTCAAGTTACGCTGTAATTAAAAAATGTACGCTTACAATCCTGAGTCAAGTTACGCTTACGTTCCATACGCAGGTACGTTTACGTTATAAGCTGCATAGCTACTCAGCTACGCTTACATTCCAAGTTTTGCTTACGTTCATTCAAGTTACGCTATAATAACAAAAGGTACGCTTTCAATCCTGAGTCAAGTTAAGCTTACGTTCCTTACGCAGCTACATTTACGTTCCAAAATACACAGCTAGGCTTACGTTCCAAGATATGCTGACGATCCAACAAATATGGTTACGTTCAAAAATATATGGTTACGTTCCAAGCTACGCAGCTACTCAGCTACGCTTATACAATCCAATATACGTTTAGGTTCCAGTTACGCTATAATGGAAATGTACGCTTTCAATCCTGAGTCAAGCTAGGCTTACGTTTCAAGATTTGCAGCTACGCTTACGTTTCAAAATACATTCCCACAAGGCGCTTCTGAATCCCTCAAGATTCCCTTCCCCGGAAAAACAAAATATTTCACTGTGAATAACAGGGTACATTGTTCAGTTTCATCTGTTTAGCAGAAAATACTGCTTACAAAATATCTTTACTATTTAAAAATTTAGGTGGGCACCAGCCACAAGTTTTCAAATTTAATTTAAATTTGGCTGGTAATTAGTTTCTGCTATGCAATACTACTTTGTGCTAAGCAAAATGTGTGTGCCACTATACAGGCATTATGAAATTGGGTCATGGCACGTCAGGGGCGAGTTACGCCACGATCGCATTCCAAACTGCATCATGGCTATGCGGTAGTAGGCCTAGTTTATTGGTGCCAGGAATGCTTTAATGACTTGTCACTGTCATATTCTGGGCTAATTTCTTTGTGTTCTTCGTGACGATATTTGGATGTAAGTCGAAGCACGAAGGTCTACCTCCATCGTCGAAGGATTTGCCTGCTCCGTTGTTTATAATACATGGATAGACTGGATCCTTATGCTGCGTCATGTTAAAACGTTTCTGTAAACAAAACACCAGTCTACTTGCATTATTGTGCAACAATGTCACGAAAATTTTACAGTTGCAATGGCTGCAAACACATATACGGTGGCCTTTTACCGCTTTAGTTTTTTTTTAATAATTGTTTGCTGATTACGTGACATTTGTATGTGTTTTCTTTTTTACAGCAACCATCTATAAAACATTATTTATGATTATACACCCCTAAAATGGGTAAAAGGTGACCCGGTGTGTCCCTTTAAGGAATTAATTAAGGCCCAGTGACCAGGGGTAATAATGTTGGAAGCGCTTTGAGACGCCCTCCGGGTGTGAAAAGCGCTATATAAAAACTGGTTATTGTTATTTTTTATATTGTTGTGGACAAAAAATATATATCATGATTCAGACTGTATTGTAAGGATCAGTACACGCTCAAGTAACAAATTGCGTTCTGGAAGTTGTATTCAGGCTATTTGGGAAACCAAAACACATTGTTGTAAAAGTGTGCATGTCACTGATTAAATGTCACTGTCACTGATAAAATGCCACTTAATAAGTCTCTGGTCAGTATGTGCCACAGCCACCGAGATTTATCGGACAAATTGTAACATCCCCAAATTGAACTCAGAAACAAAGTTTCATTTCATGCTCCTTCGCTACGCTCACACGCATAAAAAACAGTTTTACCCTTATGAACAACCAAAATAAGCACACAGATAAGCAGTCAAGTATAATCTACGAATTTATTTGAAAAACATGGGAATAAGGCCGGGATTCGGCCGCTGAGTACAACTTCTATGTTTCTTTTGTTTAAAGGAACACGTTGCCTTGGATCGGACGAGTTGGTCTATACAAAGCGTTTGGAACCGTTTGTTACGGATGTTTTAAAAGTAGAATATAATGATCCACACAAGTATCACTCAAAATTGCACGGTTTTCGTTTTACGTCGCGAACTAACACGGTCGACCATTTATAGGAGTCAAATTGTTGACTCCCATAAATGGCCAACCGTGTTTGTCGACGAGGTAAAACGAAAACCACGCAATTTTGAAGCATATTTGTGTAGATCATTGTATTCTACTTTTACAACATCTTTCTAACCATACCGATTTTATAACAAACGGTTACAGAACGCTGTTCAAGGACCAACTCGACCGATCCAAGGCAACGTGTTCCTTTAACAAAAGCACTTTTCGTTTTCAACACAATACAACAATCTCGACAATCTCTTCAAACCAATTTTCTCTTTTTCTTACCGATTTCCACAAAGGAAAACAACCCTTTCGGCTCTTCAAAAATCGGTCTGGAAACTAACATATTGAGTAAGCAGTTTATCAGTAAACATAACTAGCAACATCGCTTAAACCTCCATTACTTTGAGGAATTTCCATCCATAACAATCTCAAATCAGAGTCATATTCAGTAATGACTAGTGTTAATAGTATAAACTCAAACTTTTGTTATTTCTCTTTAACCGTCTCCTAACGGAAAATGCAATTGAACTTATACATCTACATAACTCTACTATTAAATATCGATACTTGTAATGTTTGAAAAAAACGTAAATTTAAGGGAGACAATCATAGCATGCCGTCCTTAAATTGATCAGACTGCAATCAGATTGCCCAAATCTATCGATTATTGTATTGTCTAGACTGAATGGAAGGGGCTCTTTTTGCACGGGTGGTTTGTGTAACTTTCTTCTTTCACTAATATAATAAGGTGTGATGTTTACTATTGACTGAAGCCATTTTATGGCAGCTGCAATTGATACTATTGTACTGTCAGAATTTGCGAACTTACTTTTTTTAATGATGAATGCGGCTATAGCATGTACTTTAATGGGAAACACGAGTGGAATATTTTGTACCTTAAGCCAAGCTAAGAATTCCCTACACTTGTATAAGTAACCAGTTATGGTGGCGTTCGCCTTGGCAAAAAGAACTTCAAAAAATAGGTGCATCTTGGACTCCTCCATGCTGGTAGGAAAATCTGACCAAAAGACCCAAGCTGCAAATGATCCGATACACATGGGAGAGAAAAATATATATAGCTTTAGTTGGTGCAATCAATATAAGCTACACATACAAGGCTCTTTAACTTATTGGAACCCAAAAGAGAATTATTATTTCTTCCTAACTGTATGGACTAGATCCTTCAAATGTGATCAATCCTTTCATCCAAGTTCTATAACAAGACCAAAGTAATGGCCAAAAAGGTGAAGATGGCCACCAGGGAGAAACTAAAGCTCCTTTACCGGTGCATACATGTAAATGTTTTAGGACTGCTGGAATCAATACTACTGGAGGAACTAACAAACAATTTTCATTTGCCCAGTTCTGTGCAAAAGCATCCACCGCGGATGACCCCGGGTTCCAAAACCTTGGGAAGAAACGGGGAAACTTTGAACTGTAAAAGCAAGCAAAACAATCTACTGTAAATGGTCCACATGCAACAATAATTGTTTGAAAAATGCTGGCCTTTATTTCACAGTCGTCCAAATCAATAAGCCTACTGACGAAATCTGCTTGTTCGTTAAAAGTTGTTGTAGCCGATGAAAGGTGCGGCTTGAGCTCTTGGCTTGACCCGTGTGGGGACTGGTGAGGGGGCCGTAAGTGAAGGGGCATTCTCTGGCCCAGTGACCGGCTGTCTTACGGTTGTAGCACACACCATTTGGCAAGCCTGTGTAAAGACCAAACAAATCAAAAACTGAAGAAAAATGAAAAATGAAGGGGCAATAGGGATTTGTCGTAACAAACTAGTTTAACTCTGATAAAATGTTTTAAAGTATACTCAGCGACTGAAAAAGGCTGAACTGGAGACTCATAGATTCCTTTTGCTTATATACTATGTATACGCTTCAGCAGTTTGATATTATGCTTCAATGAGTTTGGAATATATTGGCACGATCGATCTCAGTATGGTGAAATCGATGGCCAACGCCCTACGCACGTGACCCGGGGTGCTACACACACAATAATTTTGGTATTCAAACAGACAAAACTAAATTCTTGTTAGGGTGGCATGGTTGGCTTGTGTGTTCGATTTCCGGCCTGGGCCATAAGTGAGTTGAGTTGTGCGTTGGTTATCTGTTGTGTCACGAGTGTTTTCCAGACCATCGGTTTTCCTCCCTCGGGAAAAATCTAGCCTTGCTCAAGGCAGTGGAATTATTCACTCCGAAAAAAAGACCGACGCTGTATAAAACCGTATACACTGTGCGTAAAATGTGTGTAACCACATCGCACGATGCCCTGTACACTTTCCGCATGCACGGCCTCCGCATGCGGGTTAGCGGTACAGTCGTACGGTGTGCGTTGAGCGATGTGACGGTGTATATGGCTGGGTCGTGCGGTGTGAATACACACAGTAAGCACGGTATATACGGGTGGGTTTACAGCGGTGTCTTTTTGGAGTGAATAATGCGACTGCCTTGAGCAAGGCTAGGACAAATCTAACAATTTCGATCTTGACTGTGCTACGTGGTCATAATGGGTTGATGTGGCTGGCAGCTGAAGGCGCCCTTGCATGCCTGCTTCCCAAACACGTTGCAGCCGCGTCCGTCGCAATTCAGCTCTAGCTGCGAGTAAGGATGTTAGCCCCCCCCCCCCCGCCCACCCCCAAAGGTTTTGCTTGGGCTCATTACAATTTTACCGGCACCGTTGCATTCGGTTGTTTTGATTTGATTATATACGGTTCGAACTAAATGTCAAATAGTTTTCTTGATTTGCATATTCTTTTTAAGTCATCATTTAAGTTATGTATTGTAAAATAAACTAAGAAATCAATCACTGTTGATGCTATTCTAATCGTTTCGAGATTATTGACGAATATTTTTATCATGACATAATCGGTTGCCCCGAACTAGGAACATGTTCCGATTACTAATTTTTCTAAAGACATGTTTCGGTCACTTAACAGAAGTTAACAGAAGACAAGTTCTTTAATTTATCAGTGGAAATATACATGGTATTAATAAGTATTCGTTATTTTGTAATATATTTAATAATGAATACCGGTTAAGTTGTATCTGTATTTATTATTTTTTTTGATATTTTACAGGAATTAAATATAATTGTACAAGAAACATAAACTGCTCTAGCCTCTATATCACTTTACACATATACAATTAATGAAAGGGTCACAACATTATAACTATGAGGGTTTGTAGCAATGTACTTTGATTTGCGATTTGGTTTGCGTCTGGCAAGACACAGTCCGCTAAGTCTTAGGACCAAATGTTGTAGGTTGCAAAATGGCGGTTGTCAAGTGTCGCTGGTTGCAAGGGAAAATACGGCCACGTCATCATTTAAAAGCTGACCGATTAGCCTTTATAGTTCATAGTTAATGATCCATAGCATTTTGATCAATTTCCATTTAAGTTTACCAATATTATTTGTTTACCTGATACGTAACAAGACATTTTTCCTAATAGCCGGACTTTATGCCACTTCTGACAAAGCAAACAAACTGCGTCGTACTTGGATTGTCATTAGTCTAGCGATATGGTTCACACTGATACAGAACAAAAACAATGAGGGTAAACATACGATCATTAGGGAATATAATGATCAGGTAGGTTTATACAGTGTTGGCAAAGTGACAAGGGTGTTGGAAGAACAGTGGAAGGGTGTTCCAATCTACCACGTGCATATATTCAAGTTTAAATAAGGGAATCAATGTGTGGTGAAGAGGTTTTTAACTAGTGGTTTAATCCCAACGAGGCCTGGTTCTTGGTAATTTTACCGAGACGAGACGAAGTCGAGGTAAATTATAAAGAACCGGGCATTGGCGGGTTTAAACCACTAGTTGATAACCGATTCAACACACTTTGATTCCCATTCATAAATACCTTTTCGGTCAAAAACAATCATCACTCTTTGGTCAAAAAGTAAAATAAATGCAATCATTATAATTGTTAAATGATTTCTTTCAACGCAACACCCCTCCAGCTATGCAATGGTAAAGCACTCCGCCGCCCGCCCTAGGGTAAACAACTCCTTATTAGGGAATGCTGTGCGCGTCGCGCGTATCGCGTGATGTGGCACAACTGTTTCAGCCGTTGCTCTCGACTAATAGGAATGAAGAAACTGTCTTAAAAGAACAGGTGCAAGGTCGCGTGTCACGCCCATGAATTAATCATTTTACCGGTCATAAACAAAGGTTTATACACACCCACTTGACGCGCTCTCCACCACAAGGAATAGCGAAACTGTCTGAGGTATTTATGATGTATTTGTTTTTATGAGCCGTGTTGTTTTTCTTCGTTTGTTTATTTGTTCCTCTTTCTTTGGGAACAACACAGTTATTTAATTACAACAACTAGAGGTAACTTCCCCAGTAGTATGCCATAATGCCAGCAAATACTAAATGTGTCCCTAATGATTGCATCAATATTGACAAGAGTGAAATAAACACATCGGCCAGATTTCATTGAAACTAATATTTCGTCAGACAGCGTGCACCACTTGTTAAATGAAGTTGAACTTCCAACCAATACTTCAAAACTCAACACGTTCATATGCCTATATATTGCGACTGCTTTGAAATACGAAAAACATAGGCCTATGTTCCGACACACCTATGTTCCTTCATTTACACATTAGAGGTAGTGTTATTATGTTATTATGAAAATACACTAGGAATGTCGAGACAGGGGATGTGTAAACATCAAGATGTCGAGACATGGGGGTGCGACTATGCCGGCAAGTACTTTTCCGATTAATTGGTCAATGCATTGTGTTTAGAAGTTGGGCATTTAATTGATTTAAGATGTTTAAGAGTATTTATTTTGTAAAAGCATCGAAACTAAAATTGGTTTAATGACATTGCCCTTTAAACAAAAAATGAAAACTTTCCACAATTTTTTTTCAATCTAACCTAGTAGAAGAACAAAACTAATTTTAGTTAATTACTCGTTCAGTTTGTAAAAACATCGTTCTGAAAAAGGGGAAACACAAATATCACTGCAACCTCTTGAAATGTTGTGAACTCTAGCAAACGTATGAAATCAACATGACAAATTAGGTATACAATGTACACGTTTGCCGACGGTCTACTGAATGCAGTTATCAATGACATTCGTGTTAATTTGAAAGGGTGGGCATCGAACAAATTCAAACATAACTAATGACTCGGTTGCAACAGGCAACCTTAGTATACGGTATAATGACCACTTGATACGGTATAATGACCCGACGAAATATTGGACAATATTAACACGCTTGGGTTTTACAGTTGTATGAAACTTCCACAACTTTAATCTCGTTTATAAAGTTGATTATTTGGAAGTACGGTTTGGTAAAGAAGTGCACTGTTTTGAACATTATCAATGTTGTTTCTCGTACAGAATTCGTCGTTATTGCCGCCAGTTATCAACTTTCGTAAAGTTCAGCAGAGATTCAACTGTGCAAAATTAGCCTTGGTAGACACACTTTAACAACAGGTAAGAGTTTACTTTCCCTTGGTCTAATGGTATGTTCAATAACGCACATGACCAATAAAGTATTTTAACTGACAGATCAGACATTTTTTTCAAATTGATCATGCCACAGTTTGAACCATTTTTATGTTTGCATTGAACTGCACACGCTCTTTTGACAAAACGCACTACGACTAGTTAAGCCCGGTTCATACTTCCTGCGAATGCGAATACGAAGCGAATGTTGACGTCACAAATTCGCAACGAACAATTCGCAGCAGTTGCCCAACTCCCTGATACGTGCGCTAAAGACTATTAAAGAAATATTATATTATTATTATATTTTGGGCTATTGAAACATAACTAAACTGCGCCAATAAAGTATCTAAACACTTACAAATGGTCAGATATATCGGAACCTGAAATAGTATACCAAAAAATAATTATTCATTTCTATTCACCGTTAATTTCTGCACATTTTGACACATCTTATGTTGCGCTACGATGTTGTTTGGTGGATTTATGGGCACTTGAGTGGCTTAAGGTCGAATTTCAAAAGTTGCAAAAGCCCCTATTCACCCCAATTCCAGAAGGGAACTCACACAAGCCTCACACACAGACAAAATCAAGACAAAAGACACAAACTCGTTTCGTTTACTTGACCATGAAATTTATGGCCGTATCTTTAACTCTAAAACTGCTGATATCCTGTCCTCAATACTTGGTGTATCCTCCATCACTGTTAACGGCAAGGAGTCGTCTTCTCATACTCCAAACGAGACATCTGATCTGTCCCTGGTCAATCCCCTGCCATTTCCTGATCAGGATGCGTCGCAATCCCTCGAGAGTGGTGTCAGGCTTGATGGACTTGTTCACTTTCTTCTGCTGCAGAAGTCACACTCGGGCGGCCACTCCTTGGCAGGTTGTCCACATTTCCCTGAGCTTGGTAGCCATTCCACCATTTTACTGACCGTCGCTGGTGACGCTCCAACTTGATGAGCTGCAGCTCGAATCGACATACCGGCTTCTATCAAACCAACGATCCGTCCTCTTTCCTGTTTGGTCAGTTGAGCCATCTTTCCTGTTATGTTGAAACACCTTTCCCTGTCTTACCATAATCAGGGATTCTGGCTCTTAACCCATTTTGTTGTATGCCTCCCATCTTTGACCCCTTTGCTTGGTTACTGACAATTATTGCTGATGTTCATCGCAACCGATTTGTCCAAAACGCGACAAACAAATCATTTATAAAGGGCGGGCAAAAGAAACGCTGATCTTACTCGTCACAACACAACGATTTAGCTTGAATAGGGGCTTTTGCAACTTTTGAAATTCGACCTTAAGCCACTCAAGTGTCCATAAATCCACTAAACAACATCGTAGCGCAACACAAGATGTGTCAAAATGTACAGAAATTAACGGTGAATAGAAATGAATAATTATTTTTTGGCATACTATTTCAGGTTCCGATATATCTGACCATTTGTAAGTGTTTAGATACTTTATTGGCGCAGTTTATTTAAAGGCAGTGGGCACTATTGGTAATTGTCAAAGACGAGCCTTCACAGTTCGTGTATCTCAACATGTGCATAAAATAACCTGTGAAAATTTGAGCTCAATCGGTCATCGAAGTTGTGAGATAATATCGAAAGAAAAATAACCATTGTCACACGAAGTTGTGTGCGTTTAGATGGTTGATTTCGAGACCTCAAGTTCTGAATCTGAGGTCTCAAAGTCAAATTCGTGGAAAATTACTTCTTTCTCGAAAACTATGGCACTTCAGAGGGAGCCGTTTCACACAATGGTTTAAACCATCAACCTCCTATTACTCGTCACCAAAAAAGGTTTTATGTCAATAATTATTTTGAGTAATTACCAATAGTGTCCACTGCCTTTAATGTTGTTGACGATTACATGGTTGTTGGAAACCAAAGGTCACAGATTTAACTTTCCTATACACTGCAAAAACTGGGGTGTTCAAACTTACGTCTGGGTTGTTGCCACTTATACGTACCAAAATGAGAATCAAGACTAACATCACATGGTGATAAAATAGCACCAAATGTAATTGGTTTGGGTACAAGCCACACTCACTTAGGGTCTCTTTAGAGTGTGGACGTTAAACCGTGTGGTTGCATGTTGGTTTAGTTGGTATTACGTTATAGGGTTTGTATTAAAGCCTGTGAAAATTATTTACTTTGCAGTTTTATTTACTTTGCAGTTTAATTTTGCAGTTTAATTTTGTAACAAGTACAGCAGTTTTGGATAGTGAAATGCATTTAAGAGATTTTTTTTTAAGTCGAAGTACCATGCTTGGTTCGGGAACAAGAAATCGCTTTTTATCTTTTGACAATGAGTATTGTTTCTGACAGAAAGGTTTCTTAGATTGTGAAAACCCAATTGAAGAGTGCTCTTTATGTGTGGACAACCGCTACATTTGTTAAAACAATCTCACATGTCACTTATTGAGATGACACTATTCAATTATTAAAGTCGCCTAGTGGTATTTGTTTTCAAAATAAAGCTTTTGTCACTAAGATATGTGTTTTAATTAGTGGAATATAAATAAACATTAGTTAACTTAGGTTCTAAAAAAATAGTTGTTCTTTTATTTACAAATTTAATAGGATGGCCCGACCCGAGAGGGCGCTGTTTGTGACATCGAGGTGCGATATTTTAAGAGAAAATGTGTAGTCTGGGCCCGTACAATGTACACTAAGTCTGGGTAACTGATCGGTATGATGCCTATTTACAGAACTACGGTCCCGGAGCAGACTGCACGCACTACGGCTGCTGTGCGGACGGTCCACTCGGCTTACCCTGCACGGTGAATCGCAAGCACAAACAAGCCCTCAAAGTTAAAACCCGAATTTTTCACGTTTGGCTAATGCTCCTCTACAGGTCTTTCAGGTACCTTCTTTGACTTCCCACTTCGGAAAAGTTGTTGGTTTAGCGTCATGTTTTAGAATAACTTTTCTCTTCGTGTCAATGTGTGGTGTATTCCGAGAGCACGACGACTCGAAGTTCGCTGCACAGCGCTGAAAAAGACGTCGGACCGGACGTCCATTGCTTTGTGCGTCTGACTTTCGCGTCCCACTACCGCCTATACTTGGGACCTGCAGGAAACACATGCAACCTGAACCCAGCATTAATTGTTTTGCTGCATCCAGCAGCAATACACCTGGTCGGCATTGCCCGAAAATGCAACAACAACAAAATAAAACAAATCGAAACGTACAAACTGACGACTTGGACGGTATATGTACTTTGCACATATGGTTACTCTACGCATTGCAGGCAAAGTCTGCCTCGATTGACGTCACAAAAGGGGAGGCGGAGTCAGCCCCCAAAATAACTTTATATATTTTGTCAACATATCAATCGTGACAAGCAATAATAATAATAATAACAAAAATGTTTATTGATCAAAAGCAAATACTATTATGTTTGAAAGAAAACAATATAAATTTCCAGGTGACTTAACTGTATGGTAAGTATATGTACAACTATAAAACAATGAATCAAACACTGGTTTCAATCACAAACCAACGACTGGCACATTTTAAACAAACCATCCCGAGGCTTTTCAATTATGTATTTAAAGGCACTGGACAATATTGGTAATTGCTCAAAATAATTATTAGCATACAACCTTACTTGTTAACGCGAGTAGTATATATGAAGGAACGCACACCCCGCGGCAGTCCGGCAAGCGACTAGCGCGCATGCGCGCAGCGGTGGTAGGCTGGGTGTGCCGACCCAGGCGGAAGTGGGCTAATGAAATTAGGGCGAGCCACGCAGTGGTAAGGGGTTTGGCCCACGGCAGTGTTCGGGAGGCCCGAAGGGCCGATATGTGGGGTAGGGGGTTAACATGATGCATGGCATTATGTTGAGTGGTGTTTGAAAAACACCGCAGTAGTTGTCTCACGACAGTGTAACTGAGTGCAAACCGTTATTGTTTGTACTCAGTTCGCGGTGCGTTAGTGATTTTTTAAAATCACGAAGCGCCGCATCACAAAACCACGCAGCACAACCGAGACGTGTACGTCTCGGTTGTATTTTCACGAAGTGAAAACAAAGCGGTTGATTCCACGACGTCTGACAACCGTCATGGAAGAATAAAAAGGGTTGGTCGAGGATTAGAATGTGTGTATGTATATGTGTGTTTGCAGATTCAAATTTATTTATCTCACCCGTTGTCTCTAGTGCTACCCCGTCTGTGTAGGCCGGTGTCACCTTTGCATACAACCGAGACGTACACGTCTCAGTTGTGCTGCGTGGTTTTGTGATGCGGCGCTTCGTGATTTTAAAAAATCACTAACGCACCGCGAACTGAGTACAAACAATAACGGTTTGCACTCAGTTACACTGTCGTGAGACAACTACTGCGGTGTTTTTCAAACACCACTCAACATAATGCCATGCATCATGTTAACCCCCTACCCCACATATCGGCCCTTCGGGCCTCCCGAACACTGCCGTGGGCCAAACCCCTTACCACTGCGTGGCTCGCCCTAATTTCATTAGCCCACTTCCGCCTGGGTCGGCACACCCAGCCTACCACCGCTGCGCGCATGCGCGCTAGTCGCTTGCCGGACTGCCGCGGGGTGTGCGTTCCTTCATATATACTACTAACGCGTAATGGGGAGAGGTTGGTAGTATAAACAGTGTGGGAAACGGCTCCCTCTAAAGTGGAGTACTTTTTGAGAAAGAAGTAATTTTCCACGAATTTGATTTCGAGACCTCAGATTTAGAACTAGATGTCTCAAAATCAAGCATCTGAAGGCACACAACTCCGTATGACAATGTTTTTCTTCTTCTTTTATTATTATCCCGCAACTTCGACGACCAATCGAGCACAAATTGTCACAGGTTTGTTGTTTTATGCATACGTTGAGATACACCAAGTGACAATGCCAATAGTGTCCAGTGTCTTTAACTATGGCATACAAAGGACAACAATCCTTGTCATGTAAAAGGGAAAAGTCCATTGTTTTTTCACCGAGTGCTGGGTAATTTTACTCGTTTAGCAGGTACTGTATGGGATACAGTTTGTTGGACCGAAAATCGTTTCTAATCACAAGTTATCGCAACTCAACAAAAGGTTCTTAATGCGGTAAGTCTGCTACCACCCAATGTATAAAATCACTGACTGTATGAACTATTGAAAATGACATTCGTTTTACTTTCAGTCTCACCAAGATGGCCGAAGCTGCATTTCACACTGAGACCACTTGCAAGATTAGACATGTACACATCGAATGCCCCATCTGCTTGACTCGGTTCATCGATCCGAAAATCCTGGACTGCCAGCACAGCTTCTGCTTAAAATGTCTTCAGGAACTTGTAGACAAACAGGATCCGAAGACGGATTTCATCATTTGCCCAGTGTGTAGAGAGAAAACTTCAATCCCAGATAAGGGACCATCGGTTCTTCTCAACTGCTTTCTCTTGAGCTCGCTTATTGATGACGTCATCAATCCGGATGGTCCCAGAGAAGACAGTAGGCCTAACCCTCTTGTCTCGATTTGCGAAGGATGCGACGAAGGTCTTGATGCCGTCTCACGGTGTGTTGACTGTGATGCGAATTTTTGCAAGATTTGTTTGGAATACCACGCCAAAATAAAATTGAACAGGCATCATCGAGTCGTTAATGCAGCCGGGTCGTCAAATGAGGGATCCAAAGACCAGAAACAAACTTGCTCTCCAAAATGCCGGAAACACACTGACCAGGAACTGTGTTTTTATTGCGACACGTGTGATTTACTTGTTTGTCTCAAATGTGCGGTATTTCAACACAGAGAGCAAAACCACAAACTAACTGAAATCAAAGATTCCATTCAATCTTATCGTCAAGCTGTTGAAGAGGCTTTGATGAAATTTGATGAATGTCGCAAGCAATTCCAAGAAGTGGACGACTCTATCAAACACTCACAGCATAGATTACAGATCATGGTCGACCGGGCTCTTCGAGATATTGTGGCTAAGGAGGAAGAGGAAGTCGAGAAAATCAGAAAAGCATCTCGCCTCCTTCAAGAAAGAGTCACTCAAATCAGCATAGAGAGAGGTGGGCAATTCAGCAGCATACAGATCAGCAATAGCGATAAGATGAGCCGTGCAGAGCAGATCGTAGCTTCAGTCAACGACTTGATGCAACATGCTAATGACTTTGAGCTGCTGGACCTCAAACCAAAGGTTATGCACAACTTGACATTCCACAAAGAGCTCAAGTTTCAAACAGTGCAGCATAGCAAGTCATTCATCGGGTTCAAAGGTCATGATGTCGTCACTGATGCGGATATCGGTGAAATACTAGAGGAAGAGAAGTGGGAGGTGAAGACAGAGTTTCGTGAATACGGGCAAGGTGAGGGGGAAATCATAGATCCAGTGGACGTTGCTTGTTTAAGCAACGATGACATCGTCGTTACTGATTCGGAACGGCGGATATTATCAAAATTTACATCGAGCGGTAGTTGCAAATCTCAAGGTGTGCAAAGTACGACAGAAGATGGACAACTAGAAGACCCTGGCGGTGTTGCGGTGACCTCTGATGACCTGCTTCTGGTTACTGACGGACAGGATGTAAAGGTTCATGATAGCGAACTGCGATTTATTCGTAAGTTCAGACCATCACAGAATCAAGTCGAGGGGCAGTCAGAGAGTATACTCTTTGGTATTGCTGTTGGTAAGAAAGATCGTATTGCAGTGGCTGACTGTGTGAGAAAGGTAATATATCTTCATAACAAGGATGGATCCACTATTTCCACAATACATCATGATGCTATTGGCGTCATCGGCAGTCCAAGCTTTCTATCTGTTAACAGCAAGGAACGACTGATCTTTACAAACCACGTTGAGAAGAAACTAGTTTGTCTGGATTTCATGGGAAACGAGGTGTTCAATATCAGCACCTCCCTTGACGGCAAACCGGTAAAGCCTATTGGTGTGTGCTGTGATGATGCTGGGGATATATATGCGTGTATCTTCTGCGGTGTTGGTGATGGTGATGGTGATGGTGATGGTGATGGTGATGGTGATGGCTTTTGTGAAATACATCATTACGATCCATCAGGTAAGCACATTGGCTGTGTAGCTCGTGGCTTGTACAATCCTCTAGGCATGACGTTTACTCCGACCGGTGACCTCATCGTGGCTGATTCGCAGTCGGTCAAGATATTGCATCGCGTGTGAGTGTCGATGACGTCATGGTCGTAAAATTTCATTAATATTGGTGACACAAGGTAATTTGTCACTTATGAAGTTTTAACTTTTCTAGTTTTAGATTAAAATCTTTATTAATCTCAATAATACGAATTTAATGTCATTTTGGACAAAACGTTACAATCACAACGTACCAATCGCTTCATACAATTATAGTGTTTTATTTTCGCAATAAATGCTTCTTTCGTTCTAGCGGTTATATTAATTGGGTGATTTTGTTTCATTCCATTTATTTCTTAAATACGTTTTAGTAAAAACATTAACCTACAAAGTACCAGCTTAAATGTGTAATATCCGTACCATTGTGTAGTTTTTTGTGAACTCTCAGTCTGGTAACTCTACTCTATTTTCCGGAGCCTTTTAAAGACATTGGACACTATTGGTAATACTGGACACTATTGGTAACTGTCAAAGACCAGCATTCAACATATGCATGCAATAAAAACCATATGCATAAAATAACAAACCTGTGGAAATTTGAGCCCAATTGGTCGTTGACGTTGCGAGATAATAATGAAAGAAAAAACACCTTTGTCACACGAAGTTGTGTGCTTTCAGATGCTTCATTTCCAGACCCCAAATTCAAAATCTGAGATCTCGAAATCAGATTCGTGGAAAATTACTTCTTTTCAAAAAGTACTCCACCTCAGAGGCAGCCGTTGGATAAGATTTAATATTATATAAATATCACTGTATACATTTAAACTAACCTGTTGAAATTGCATGGCAACAGGTGTTCACAGTTTTGAGATATCGCCGGAAATCTGGCGCAATGTCCAAGCAGGAAAACAAAGAAACTAACAAGATTCCACAATCTGAGAAATGCAACTGAAAATTTACACTTCTCAGATTCAACCAATGGGCGATGAATGTGATATATTATTACATAACCAGATTACTTCGAAGTGAGATGATTCTCAAAATGCTTTTTACATTTGAAAGCTAAAGTAAGCTTGAAGCAAACAGACTGATAACCAAACGTAAACGTTACCTTCAAAGTATGTTATTTAAAAAGAAAGTCAACGTAAATCACAATTCAGTCACCAAATAGTGACTGGATAAAACGGATTATTTTTTTTGAGGCAGCTTATTGTTAAGAAGCACATTATTGGTTGATAGCTTATTGAGATTGAAGCGTTAGAATTAGTTGGAATCAGTTGTTTTTTTAATTATCCCGAGATCGAATACTGTTGTATGTATATTGACCAAATTAATGTTCAATAATGAAATTGTTTAATTTCGACTGACTGGAAAGTTCTTGGCTCAAGTCCAAGTCACGTACTTTGTTTTGAATGATATTTCCAACATCATTGTCAGTTTGAACGGTACTGAGACATAATTTGTCAGTTTGAACGGTACTGAGACATGATTGGTCAGTTTGAACGGCACTGAGACATTATTGGTCAGTTTGAACGGTACTGAGACATTATTTTTGCGATGTACATATGGAATGTTTTTTATCCAAGTGATGTTTGCCATATTACGGTAACTTTTGTACGCTTCTTGGCTTCAGCCTTATTATAAGCGACCAAACACGTGAACGTGAACGTCAGAAAATTGCGTTTAAAAAATTTCAAATTTTTAGCATACGTGAGTTTACCATTTTTGTCACGTCAGGTAAGAACGTGCAGACGTCATACGTGACCATGCAATAAGCCCAAAGTGGTGACGTCACCCAGAAACATTACAATTTATATTCTTATTTGTTTCGTGCGCGTGCTCAGAAGGGCGTAAGAAATGGGAATATAACTAGAAGTCTGCTTCCACCTACTGTTCAAAAGTTTCTCATTTAGAAGATCACAGAATCGTGTGATAAACAAAAATAATAATAATAATAATAATTGAGAGTCGAGGGAGATTATAAGAGCATAATAATTGTTTTCAAAATGATTGTAATCATTAATTTATGTTAACTATTGAGCATTATTGAGCGCTTAGAGCGCTGTTTAAGACGGCTGTATGTTAACTATTGAGCATTATGATTGAATAAAGGCATCTGACCACTGCAGCGGCAGCTTAAAGACAGTCTCCGTCGCCTTGATAACTAAAGTCTCCTTTTTAGGGTTTAATTGTAAAAAAGGTTGACAAATAGAGGGACCGCCTTTATTAAAACTGGTCCATTGGCCAAATTATTGAACTTCAAAAAGGAACACGCGAGATTATCTCCATCCAAGATGTGCATCCACCATTCAATTTACTTATTATTATACACGGCTTTTGTTTTGATTATTTGTTGGTTCTTTGTATAACTTGCGCTTGATGTTTTAACTAGTACCAAAATAGGAGCAAACAGAAGTAACATACATGTATAGAGTGTAAGCCCAAACAGTTTGATGGCATTAGAGGTAGGACGTGTTGCCATCATAGTTTGCCAAAATAAATATTTACCGAGACGCATAACGATAATTAGTCCCCAAAACGGACTTTACACCACACTATAAATAACACGCAAACACAACTAGTTAGTGCTTGTATTGTTATCAGTCAAGTGGTATGGTTGACATCGTCGGGCTTCTGGGAACACAAACAACACCAGTAGTGTTGTTGCCACAAATAAAAATGTCCATTTTAGGAAATGTGATGATCATGCATAGAGTTCATGGTGATGTTATGAGTTTTGTTTTTACTGTACAGGAATGTACGGTGCCCAATATCTACCACGGGTACACAATTAAAAGTTGTGAGCTGTCCTGTGTAGTATTGTTTGATATAGCTTTGTTGTGTGGGGGGGGGGGGGCAGGGGGGGGGGGGCAGAAAGAGAAAGGGGCTAACTTCCCAAGCGTCTATGCAATTTTGAAGTTTAACTCGCCGTGCCCTAATCGTTTTTGTTTTTCCCACAAGTTTGACATTGTTCATCAACGGATTGGTCAAGAGTTTCATTTTATAATTTATAGGAGAGTGATTGGTAACAAGTATTTGTTAACATGACATTGCCCTATTTTTGATGTATTTGTAAGCTGTCCCTAGCATGATCATATCCCCTTATTTTTATTGTTTTTATTGGTTAATGAAATCTGGATTCAAAGGAAAATATTGTCAAATCCACTTTGAATTAGTTAGTATAGTAAGGCTTACCGTAACAACATGTAATTGTGACGCCGTTAAACAAATTATCATGCGTCTTTCAAACAAATCTTGCTCATTGGACACCTTACCATCCTGGTTGGTTAAAAACAATCTATCCACTCTTCTCCCGGTTATCACAAAGATTGTTAATGCTTCCCTCTCATCTGGTATATTCCCGTCCAATCTTAAACACTCTGTAATTACTCCTGTACTTAAGAAGAGTTCTCTTGACCGTAATGATCTTAAGAGTTACCGTCCTGTAGCCAATGTACCCTTTTTGTCCAAGGTCATAGAGAAGGTGGCAACATGTCAAGTAATTAACCATGTGGACAGCTACACACTAGGGGAACAGTTCCAGTCTGCTTACAAGCGCTTTCATAGCACTGAGACTGCCCTCCTTCGGGTGAAAAATGACATTCTTCGTTCCCTTGATAAAAGTAAAGCTGTTCTCTTGGTGTTGCTTGACATGTCTGCCGCCTTTGACACGGTTGACCACGACATTCTCCTCCAGAGACTTCATACTCAATTTGGAATAAGCAGTACGGTCAATACTTGGTTCAGCACTTATATCAAAAACCGTACCACCAAAGTTTCGATAAAAGGCGATTTCTCAAGACATCATATCTTTACCTATTCCATACCTCAGGGGTCCATAGTAGGTCCGTTGGCTTTCATTTTGTACACCAATCCCATTGGCGAGATCATTCGTCAACATGGTATCTCATTTCATGAATACGCTGATGATATTCAGCTTTATGCTGAGTTTGACCCTAAGTCTGAAGGTGATCGTCAGCGTGTACTCAGCAAATTATCATCATGTGTGCTTGCCATCAACAAATGGATGGCTCAAAACATGCTTCAGCTGAACCAGGGAAAGACGGAGTTTATTGTTTTTGCGAACAGTCATGTTTTATCCACTCTCCCTAATCTTGAACTAATATTGGCCGACTTTACAATTCCTGCTTCCACATCTGTTAAGAACCTAGGAGTCTCGCTTGATTGTTCTCTGAATATGTCTCATCACATTAGCTCTGTATGTAAAACTGTTAATTTCCACATACGTAATCTATGGCGTATTCGCCGGTTTATTACACAAAGCGCTTGCCATCATGCCGTCAGAAGTCTGGTCTTGTCCCGTCTTGACTATGCCAACTCTCTTTTGGTAGGTGCCCGCGAAAATGACCTCGCTCGACTCCAGCGTCTACAAAACAAGGCCGCTCGGCTAGTATTTGCGTGTGGCCGTGACCAGCCTTCTGCCGCCCTGATTGCATCGCTGCATTGGCTCCCTGTTAAAGAACGTATCAACTTCAAAATTTTCACTCATGTATACAAAATCCTCCACACCCAATCTCCATCATATCTGGTTGAACTTGTTCATTCCCAAAACTCCAATACTGCTGATGAATACAGGCAACGACTCCGCTCATCAGCTGATCAGACCCGGCTTTCCGTTCCTAGAACTAGACGGAAAGCTGGGGATAGCTCATTCTCCATAGCTGCCCCTCGCCTATGGAATGAGCTCCCCGCGGGTCTGAGAGAGGCGATCTCGTTGCCTGTATTCAAAAGCCTCCTCAAGACATTTCTTTTTCCCCACCCATCCTAGTTTGTTTGTTTTTCTTTTGTTTTGTTGTCATAGTCTCATGTAAAGCGCTCTGTTCTCCGTAGAGCGCTATATAAATGTTTCATATTATTATTATTATTATTATTAAAATCCCTAATTTAGTTGCGGTGATTCCGAAAAGAGTTTGCTCTGATCGTCGCCTGGACAATTAGCATACTGATCGAAACGTCGAGTTTCAAATCCGTCTAACTCTACATTCATAAGTTATCAAATTAAATTGAGCTTTTCGCAATAATTTAAAGTCCTATTCCACAACAATTGCAATGGTTGCAACAGGCCACCTTAGATTGAGAAACGACCCTTGTATCAATTGAACTCTATTAATACGGATGAGTTTTTCCAGTTGTGTGAAACTAGTGCAGTTTTTTCCAATATATAAAAATGATTATTTGGAATTACGGTTAGTAAAGTAGTGCATTGTTTGTGAAGACATACTTCTAAAGTTTATGTTTTGGTCAAGTGGAATTCAGCTCAGCAAAGAAATGCAGCTTTACGCAGTGGGCATTTAGTCACAAATAAGTCTACAACTTAAGGTGAGCCTATATAGACTATATAATATATTTTACTTAAATTAACTTCAAATGTTGTGGACTTGTGACAAAAGCGTATCTTGGAACGTAAGCGTAGCTGTGTATCTTTGAATGTTAGCGTATGGCTTGAATCGGGATTGAAAGCGTACCTTTTGATGGAATTATAGCGTAACTTGAAGGAACGAAAGCATATCTTGGAATGTAAGCGTAGCTGCGTATATCTTGGAAAGTAACCATATCTTTTTGGAACAACTCATGGGAAATTGCGACTGCTTTTGATTGCTTAGTCGAGTCGCGACTACCGCTATTCAACCCACTCGGTTAATCGTGCTGCTACGACTATGTATTATAA
Source organism: Asterias amurensis (assembly GCF_032118995.1). NCBI lineage: Eukaryota > Metazoa > Echinodermata > Asteroidea > Forcipulatida > Asteriidae > Asterias > Asterias amurensis. Next base: position 13,396,950 of record NC_092657.1, on the reverse strand, counting down.
AAGTAGTCGCGATCGAATTGGTTAACCACTTTTGTCGCTCACGACTGTTCACAACAACTTTTTACAAAACACCACCAGACATCATTTACAAAATTCTTCAATCATTTCAGTACGAGTTTTATTTTATTGCGCCTTCTGCAAACATAATGTCGCCATGGATGTTGGACAATGGGAGTTCAAGTTTTGCGACTAGTCGAAGTCCCAGCTATTTGAGGCACGACTATAGCCGAGTAATAACTTCCACTCGCCCAAGTAAATCATAACCTCAAAACTGTCAAAATAACATTTCATTCACATAATTCAAAATTAACATTTTGTTTGACAAAATTCTACTTTGAGGGAATTTGGTTGTATCATTATTTGTGTTTATAAAGGCAGTGGACACTATTGGTTTGGTATAGTATAAAACACTTTGGGAAACGGCTCCCTCTGAAGTAACGAGACCTCAGATTTAGAGTTTGAGGTCTCGAAATCAAGCATCTGAACGCACACAACTTCGTGTGACAAGGTTGTTTTTTTTTGTGTTTTTTTTCATTATTATCTCGCAACTTTTTTCAGATTTTCACAGGTTTGTTATTTTATGCATATGTTGAGATGCAGCAAGTGAGAAGACTGGTCTTTGACAATTACCAAAAGTGTCCAGAGTCTTTAACGTTTTATGAAAAAAACAAGTTTATTTACATGTCTTTTTTACGATCGATGGGCTCCGTTATTTGTGATTTTTTTCTGTATGAAACATTGTTTATTATGCTACTCTCACAATAACACCGACAAAATAACAAACGGCGGTATCATTACGTTTTGAAAACATCAATCTGTTTTAATTACCTGAAAACTCGTAACAAAATAGAAATTGGAAAGTTGCGATCATAATACATATCGGATTCGACAACCGACTGACAAACCCACGATGACAAACATGTATTTTGATGTCTGGCTCCCAACCCCTCCCAAGCTCATGGCTAGACCCGCAGTTCGTAGCGCGGGCGATTACACCTCCAGCCCCCCACGAGACACGGCATGGGCGGTACGCCTCAAGGCTTACGTTCCAATTGCTCCACGCCGTGGGGCTTTACAATAAACTCTGAATTATTCTGAATGTTATAACCTTACGTTCGATTTTTGACCATTATTTACGATTTGTATCCACAGCCTGATAACATTTTATTTTTTTTTTTTAAATAATTATACTCATTAATAATTGTAAACAAAATAATTAAATTTAGTTCAACGAATCAGCTTTTCTACGGCTAGAAACTAACTCGGATGATCACGTGATTATTAGAACCAATTTGTGGTTTTTACTATCACTAAATGCTTAAACGGCTAAATTTGATGATTTTTTAGCGCCTGTTTTTTTTTTCCATTCCTGGAATCCATTTGAAGTCCTAACTATTTTATAGCCCAAATAGCCAAATTCAGCCGGTGTGTAAATTTAAGAGGCAATGCATGGTGAGGTATCAAGTTGGTTTGCTGTAACACAAAGAAGAAGAAGAATTTACAGCAATACACTATCTCAATGAACATAATCTTCCCAGCAAGGTGTTACCGCAAGCCAAAAACACCACCCGGTCTATGTTATGTTCATTGATACATGTGACCAAATAGTATAAAATCTGACAGGTCAGGCATTGAGGGTGTCATGGTCGAGCGGATAAGAGCACCGAACTCAATCTCTGGTGCTTCTGTTCAGCAGAGTGTGGGTTCGAAGCCCGTGCGTGACACTTAACTATAACTACTTCTCTCCACCCAGGGGTAAATGGGTACCTGTGAGGCCAGAGATGGTTCTTGTGATTGATTTAGCCGAGTAGCGCATGTTGAACAGGCTGCTTACTGCCCACCATGTAGCTGAGATGGTTTAAAGGGACACACCGGCTTCGTTGGGCTATTTAGGCTACAGGAATGGAGAAGAATAGTTGCTAAAAAAAACATCAAATTTGGCCGTTTTAACGCATTTATTTTTTAAACGAAGGTCACGTGGGTTATCGGAACCACTTTTTTGGTTCGGATAACCCACGTGACCTTCGGAGAGCTTTACTTACAGCCGTATAAACATAAATTAAAAATAAATTACTACACCAAATTTTATATTTTTTTGTTACAACTATTCATGGATATTTGACAAAAGAGACTACGTATACAAGTTGCGGGTGAAAACTGTAAATAATTATGAAAAAAGGAACGTAATATTCTCATATAGAGAGTCCGTGCAACGGAAGCGTGTTTTACAGCGCCTCGGCATGGAAGCAATCGAAACGAAAGCCTTGGGGCATATCACGTACCGCACATGCCGTGTCTCGTGGGAGGTGTAATCCCGGGCGCTATGAACTCCCAGCTTGCGGGTCTCGCCGTGAGCTTGGAAGGGGTTTGGAGCAAGACATCAAAGTACATGTTTGTCATCGTGGGTTTGTCAGTCGGTACACCTCGTGTCGATTCCGTTATTTCTTAAGATCGCAACGTGCCAATGTAATGCTATGTTTTGTTTCATGGCTCCTAATTTCTTTTTGTTGGGAGTTTTCAGGTAATTAAAACAAAATTGATGATGTCAAACGTAGGAATACCGCATTTTGTTACATTGACAGTGATATTGTGTGAGTAGTGTAGCGTGAACTAAATTGGGTTCTTGTTTAAACCTGTCACTAAACGCCAACATGAAAATATAACGACAATCAGATATTCTTAACTCACAACTTTTATTCAACTTCTCAAAAACACGTCCACTCGGGACAACATCAGCTTCAGAACAACTCAGCAATAATGAATACACGCTAGAAAAGGGCGCCAAACAACCAACCGCATCTGTTGAGAGAGATGGTTCTTGTGATTGTTAAGCGATAAGCCGAGAAGCGCATGTTGCACAGGCTGCGTACTCACCACCAGGGAGTTCAGATGGTTTAAAGGGACACAGCGGCTTCGTTGAGCTATTTAGGCTATAAAATACACTAAAACATGATTGTAATGGTCTTCTAGGAATGGAGAAGAATAGTTGCTAACATAAACCATCCAATTTGGCCGTTTTAACGCATTAAACAAACAAAACGAACGTCACATGGGTTATCGGAACAACTTTGTTGGTTCGAATAACCCACGTGATCTTCGGAGATAGTTTTACTTCCAGCCGCAAACAAATAAATTAAAAAAACAAATTACTTTATATTTATATTTAAACTTTATATTTTTTTGTTACAATTACTCATGAATATTTTGCAAAAGAAACTATGTAAAACAGGTTGCGGGACGTACAATTTTCATTCAGAGAGTCCGTGCAACGGAAGCGTGTTTTACAGCGCATCGGCATGGGAGCAAAACAATAATGATAAAACAAAATTCCCTCAAAGCTAAATTTTGTAGAAAAATAAATATGTTTTAATTATGTTAATTAAGTGTTATTTTTGAGATTGTTGAGGTATTATTTGGTTACGTTCCAGGCTACGCAGCTACTCAGCTACGCTTACTTTCCTTCAAGTTTCGCTATAATATCAACACATACGTTTTCAAACCCGAGTCAAGCTACACTTTCCGTACGCACAGCTACGTTTCCGTTCCAAGATACCCAGCTACGCTTACCTTCCAAGATATGCTTACGTTCCAAGATATACTTACGTTCCAAGCTACACTTACATTCCAAGTTTTGCTTACATTCCGTCAAATTGCGCTATGACATCAAAATGTACGTTTTCAGGCCCGAGTCAAGCGACGCTTACGTTCCATACGCAGCTACGTTTACGCTCCAATATACCCAGCTGCACTTACCTTCCAATATATGCTTAGGTTCCAAGCTACGCTTACTTTCTATTTTTGCTCACGTTCATTCAATTAACGCTATAATTACAAAAGGTACGCTTACAATCCTGAGTCAAGTTACACTTGCGTTCCATACGCAGGTACGTTTACGTTCTAAGCTACACAGCTACTCAGCTACGCTTACATTCAAAGTTTTGCTTATGTTTCTTCAAGTTACGCTGTAATAACAAAAGGTACGCTTTCAATCCTGAGTCAAGTCAAGCTTACGTTCCATACGCAGCTACGTTTGCGTTCCAAAATACCCAGCTATGCTTACGTTCCAAGATATGCTAACGTTCCCAAAAACTTGGTAACGTTCAAAAAGATCTGGTTACGTTCCAGTTACGCTATAATCAAAGTGTACGCTTTCAATCCTGAGTCAAGCTTGGCTTAAGTTTCAAGATTTGAATCTATATACGCTTACGTTTCAAAATACATTCCCACAAGGACGCTTTTGAATCCCTCAAGATTCCCTTCCCCGGAGACAAACAAAAATATGTTTGTGCCAAGCAAAATGTTTGTGCCACTATGCAGGCATTATGAAACTGGGTCCTGGCACGTCGTGGCACGTAATAGCCTCGATCGCATTTCAAACTGCATCATGGCTATGCGGTAGGAGGCCTAGTTTATAGGGGCCAGGAAAGCTTTTTTGACTTGTCACTGTCCCTTCGTATTCTGGGTTAATTTCTGTGTGTTTTTCGTGACGATCTTTAAATGTACGTCGAAACACGAATGTCTACCTCCATCGTCGAATGATTTGCCTGCCCCGTATATTTATGCTGGTTGTTTATAATACACGGATATACTGGATCCTTATGTTGTGTCATAGTAAAACGTTGCTGTAAACAAAACACCAGTCTACTTGCAACATTGTGCAACAATGTCACGAAGATTTGACAGTTGCAACGGCTGGAAACACATATACGCTGGCCTTTTACCGTTTTAGTTTTTTTTTTAATCATTGTTTGCTAACTACGTGACATTTTGATGTGTTTTCTTATTTTACAGCAACCATCTATAAAACATTATTTATGATTATACACCCCTAAAATGAGTAAACGGTGAGTTGGTGTGTCCCTTTAAGGAATTAATTAAGGCACAGTGACCATCTCCCGCAGGGATAATAATGTTGGAAGCGCCTTGAGATGCCCTCCGGGTGTATAAAAACTGGTTATTGTTATTGTTAATATTGTTGTGAAAAACAAAAAAGATATCATGATTCTACCAGTTTATTGTAAGGATAAGTACACGCTCATGTAATTAAATGCGTTCTGGAAGTTGTATTCAGGCTATTTGGGAAACCAAAACACAATGTTGTAAAAGTGTGCATAGGAAACCCAATGTCACTGATCAAATGCCCCTGAAGAAGTCTCTGGTCAGTATGTGCCACAGCCACCGAGATTTATCGGACAAATTAAACTCAGAGCAAAGTTTCATCAAACCATTATTTGTTAGGGTGGCATGGTTGGCTTGTGCGTTCGATTCCCGGCCTGGGCCATAAGTGAGCTGAGTTGTGCGTTGGGTATATGTTATTTCACGAGGGTTTTCCAGACCATCGGTTTTCCCCCCTCGGGAAAAATCTAGCCTTGCTCAAGGCAGTGGAATTATTCACTCCGAAAAAAGACCGCCGCTGTATACAACCGTATACACTGTGCGTAAAATGTGTGTAACCACATCGCACGATGCCCCGTACACTATCCGCATGCACGGCCTCCGCATGTGGGTTGGTGGTACGAGTGCGAATGACTTGTGCACAGTAGTCGTACGGTGTGCGTTGAGCGATGTGACGGTGTATATGGATGGGTCGTGCGGTTTGAATACACACAGTAAGCACAGTGTATACGGGTGGGTTTGCAGCGGTGTCTTTTTGGAGTGAATAATGCGACTGCCTTGAGCAAGGCTAAGAAAAATCTAACATTTTCGATCTTGGCTCTGCTCTGCGGTCATAATGGGTTGATGTGGCTGGCAGCCAAAGGCGCCCTAGCATGCCTGCTTCCCAAACGCGTTGCAGCCGCGTCCGTCGCATTCAGCTCTAGCTGCGAGTAAGGATAGTAGCCCCCCCCCCCACCCCCCCCCCCCCCCACCACCACCAAAGGTTTTGCTTGGGCTATTTACAATTTTACCGGCACCGTTGCATTAGGTTGTTTTGATTTGATTATATACGGTTCGAACTAAATGTCAAATAGTTTTCTTGATTTGCATATTCTTTTTTTAGTCCTCATTTAAGTTATATTTTGTAAAATAAACTAAGAAATCAATCACTGTTGATGCTATTCTAATCGCTTCGAGATTATTGACGAATATTTTTATCGTGAACAAATCGTGTGCCCCGAACTAAGAACATATTCCGACAACTAATTTTTCTAAAGACATGTTGCGGTCACTAAGTTAACAGAAGACAAGTTATTTAATTTATCAGTGGAAATATACATGGTATTAATAAGTATTCGTTATTTTGTATATTTTCAGTAATGAATACCGGTTAAGTTCTATCTGCATTTTGTAGATATTTTACAGGAATTGAAGATAATTGTTCAAGAAACATAAACTGCTTTAGCCTCTATATCACCTTACACATTATACAAATAATGAAAGGGTCACAACATTATAACTATGAGGGTTTGTAGCAAAGTATTTTGCGTCTTACAAGACACAGTCCGCTAAGTCTTAGAACCAAATGTTGTAGGTTGCAAAATGGCGGTTGTCAAGTGTCGCTGGTTGCAGGGGAAAATATGGCCACGTCATCATTTAAAAGCTGACCGATTAGCCTATTTATAGTTCATAGTTAATGATCCATGGCATTTTGAGCAATTTCCATTTAAGTTTACCAACATTGTTTTTGTTTACTTGAGACGTAACGAGCCATTGTCCTAATAGCCGGACTTTATGCCACTTCTGACAAACTGGGTCGTACTTGGATTGTCATTAGTCTAGCGATATGGTTCACACTGATACAAACCCCCCCCCCCAAAAAAAAAAAAAAAAAAAAAAAATGAGGGTAAACATACGATCATTAGGGAATATAATGATCAGGTATAGGCCTATAAAGTTTTTGCAAAGTGACAAGGGTATTGGAAGAACAGTGGAAGGGTGTTCCATATCTACCACGTGCATACATTCAAGTTTAAATTATTTTGTTTATGAGCTGTGTTGTTTTCCTTTGTTTGTTTATGTGTTCCTCTTTCTTTTGGAACAACACAGTCATTCAAATACAACAACTAGAGGTAACTACCCCAGTAGTATGCCATAAAGCCAGCCAATACTAAATGTTTTGTTGATGATTGCATCAATTATTACAAGACTGAGTTCCATAAACACACCGGCCAGATTTCATTGAAACAAATATTTCGTCATACAGCGTGCACCACTTGTTAAATGAAGTTGAAATTTCAACCAATACTTCAAATTTCAACAAGTTCATAGGCCTATATATAGCGACTGCTTTGAAATACGAAAACATAGGCCTATGTTCCGACACACCTAAGTTTCTTCATTAACACAATGGATGTAGTGTTATTAGGTTACTGGTAAAATACACTAGGAGTGTCTGAACATGGGGTGTGTAAACCGTAATGATGTGGACAATTGGGGATGTAAACGTGCCGGCAAGTACTTGTCCGATTAATTGGTCAATGCATTGTGTTCAGAAGTTGGGCATTTAATTGTTTCAAGATGTTTAACATATTTATGTTGTAAACGCCTTCAAACAAAAATTGGTTTAATGACATTCCCGTTAAAAAAAAAATGAAAACTTTCCACAATAAATTGTAAATCTAACATGGTAGAAGAACAATTTTAGTTAATGACTCGTTCAGTTTGTTTCTTTCAAAAAATAGGTGAAAGCCTTTGAGTTTTTCATCAGACAAGTGCGATTTAAAGTCACCTGGAAGTGGTATTTTTTTCAAAATAAAGCATATATGTGATTTGATGAGTGGAATGTGAACATACGGTTAACTAAGGTTTTAAAAAATCAGTTGTTATGTTAATTACAAGTTTAAGAGTAGACCCCGACCCGAGAGGGCGCTGTTCGTGACGTCAATCGAGGCAGACTTTGCCTGTAATGCGTAGAGTAAACACAATTGCAAAGTACATGTACGGACCAAGTCGACCAGGTGTATTGTTGCTGAATGCAGAAAAACACTTTCTGAAATGTACCAACTCACGACTTGGACGTACATGTACTTTGCACGTGTGTTTACTATACGCATTGCAGGCAAAGCCTGCCTCGATTGACGTCACAAAAGGGGTAGGCGGAGTCAGCCCCCAAACAACTTTATATATTTTATAAACATATAAATCGTGACAAACAATTACTAAAAAAATGTTTTATTGTTCGTAAGCATATACTCTTATGTTTAAAATAAAAAAAAATATATATTTCCAGGTGACTTTAACATACCAATGACCATTTAGGCAGTGTGACTCGTGGACTCGACTGTTAAATCACTTTCTACATATATGCCTGTGTACACTAAATACTGCGCTTTAACAGTGTAAAAACATCGTTCTTAAAAAGGGGAAACACAAATATCACTGCAACCTCTGGAAATGTTGTCAAGTGTAGCAAATGTTAGAAATCAACATGACAAATTAGGTATACAATATTCACGTTTTCCGACGGTCTACTGGATGCAGTTCTCAATGACATTCGTGTTAATTTGAAAGGGTGGGCATCGAACAAATTCAAACATAACTAATGACTCGATTGCAACAGGCCACCTTAGTATCCGGTATAATGACCATTTGATACGGTATAATGACCCGATGAAATATTGGACAATTTCAACACGGTGCGGTTTCCCAGTTGTATGAAACTTCCACAACTTTAATCTCGTTTATAAAGTTGATTATTTGGAACTACGGTTTGGTAAAGAAGTGTACTGTTTTGAACATTATCAATGTTGTTTCTCGTACAGTATTCGTCGTTATTGCCGCCAGTTATCCACTTTTGTAAAGTTCAGCAGAGATTCAACTGTGCAAAATTAGCATTGGTAGACACACTTTAACAACAGGTAAGAGTTTACTTTCCCTTGGTCTAACGGTATGTTCAATGATGCACATGACCAATAAAGTATTTTAACTGACAGATCAGACATTTTTCAATTTGATCATGCCACAGTTTGAGCCATTTTCTTTTTTGCATTGAACTGCATATGCTCTTTTGACAAAACGCATTACGACTAGTTAAGCCCGGTTCATACTTCCTGCGAATGCGAATACGAAGTAATGTTGACGTCACAAATTCGCAACGAACATTTCGCAGCAGTTGCCCTACTCCCTGATACGTGCGCTAAAGACTATTAAAGAAATAGTACATTATTATTATATTTTGGGCTATTGAAACATAACTATTTAAAGGCAGTGGGCACTATTGGTAATTGTCAAAGACTAGACTTCACAGATCGTGTATCTCAACATATGCATAAAATAACCTGTGGAAATTTGAGCTCAATCGGTCATCGAAGTTGCGAGATAATAATGAAACAAAAAATAACCCTTGTCACACCAAGTTGTGTGCGTTTAGATGGTTGATTTCGAGACCTCAAGTTCTAAATCTGAGGTCTCGAAATCAAATTCTTGGAAAATTACTTCTTTCTTGAAAACTATGGCACTTTAGAGGGAGCCGTTTCTCACAGAGGTTTAAACCATCAACCTCCTATTACTCGTCACCAAGAAAGGTTTTATGTCAATAATTATTTTGAGTAATTACCAATAGTGTCCACTGCCTTTAATGTTGTTGACGATTACATGGTTGTTGGAAACCAAAGGTCACAGATTTAACTTTCCTTTACACTGCAAAAACTGGTGTTCAAACTTCCAAATGTAATTGGTTTGGGTACAAGCCACACTCACTTGGGGTCTCTTTAGAGTGTGGACGTTAAACCGTGTGGTTGCATGTTGGTTTTATTTGGTATTACGTTATAGGGTTTGTATTAAAGCCTGTGAAAATTATTTACATTGCAGTTTAATTTGGTAATAAGTACAGCAGTTTTGGATAGTGAAATGCATTTAAGAGATTTTTTGTTTTAAGTCGAAGTACCATGGTTGGTTGGTTCGGGAAAAAGAAATCGCTTTTTATCTTTTGACAATGAGTATTGTTTCTGACATAAAGGTTTCTTAGATTGTGAAAACCCAATTGAAGAGTGCTCTTTATGTGTGGACAACCGCTACTTTGTTAAAACAATCTCACATGTCACTTATTGAGATGACACTATTCAAATATTAAAGACGCCTAGTGGTATTTGTTTTCCAAAAAAAAAGCTTTTGTCACTAAGATATGTGTTTTAATGAGTGGAATATGAATAAACAGTAGTTAACTTATAGGTTCTAAAAAAATAGTTGTCCTTTTATTTACAAATTTAATAGTATGCCCAGACCCGAGAGGGCGCTGTTCGTGACATCGAGGCGCGATATTTTAAGAGAAAATGTGTAGTCTAGGCCCGTACAATGTACACTACGTCTGGGTAACTGATCGGTATGATGCATAATTACAGAACTACGGTCCCGGAGCAGACTGCACGCACTACGGCTGCTGTGCGGACGGTCCACTCGGATTACCCTGCACGGTGAATCGCAAGCTAAAACAAGCCCTCAAAGTTAAAACCCGAATTGTTCACGTTTGGAATATGCTCCTCTAGGTCTTTCAGGTCTTTCAGGTACCTTCTTTGACTTCCCACTCCGGAAAAAATGTTGGGATGGCGTCATGTTTTAGAATAACTTTTCTCTTTGCGTCAATGTGTGGTGTATTCCGAGAGCACGACGACTCGAAGTTCGCTGCACAGCGCTGAAAAAGACGTCGGACCGGACGTCCATTGCTTTGTGAGTCCTATACTTGGGACCTGCATGAAACACATGCAACCTGAACCCATCATTAATTGTTTTGCTGCATCCAGCAGCAATACACCTGGTCGGCATTGCCGGAAAATGCAACAACAAAATAAAACAAATCGAAACGTACAAACTGACGACTTGGACGGTATATGTACTTTGCACATGTGGTTACTTTACGCATTGCAGGCAAAGTCTGCCTCGATTGACGTCACAAAAGGGGAAGGCGGAGTCAGCCCCCAAAATAACTTTATCTATTTTGTCAGTATAACAATCGTGACAAACAATAATAAAAAAAAAAAATTATTGTTCATAAGCATATACTATTATGTTTGAAAGAAAACAATATATATTTACAGGTGACTTTAACTGTTTGGTAAGTATATCTACAACTATAAAACAATGAGTCAAACACTGGTTTCAATCACAAACCAACGACTGGCACATTTTAACAAACCATCCCGAGGCTTTTCAATTATGTTTTTAAAGGCAGTGGACAATATTGGTAATTGCTCAAAATAATTATTAGCATAAAACTTACTTGGTAACGCGTAATGGGGAGAGGTTGGTAGTATAACACATTGTGAGAAACGGCTCCCTCTGAAGTGGAGTAGTTTTCGAGAAAGAAGTAATTTTCCACGAATTTGATTTCGAGACCTCAGATTTAGAGCTTGATGTCTCAAAATCAAGCATCTGAAAGCACACAACTCCGTATGACAAAGTTTTGTTTTCTTCTTTTATTATTATCCCGCAACTTCGACGACCAATCGAACACAAATTTTCACAGGTTTGTTGTTTTATGCATATGTTGAGATACACCAAGTGAGAAGACTGGTCTTTGACAATGCCAATAGTGTCCAGTGTCTTTAATAATGGCATACACAGGACAACAATCCCTGTCATGTAAAAGGGAAAAGTCCATTGTTTTTTTTACCGAGTGCTGGGTAATTTTACTCGTTTAGCAGGCACTGTATGAGATACAGTTTGTTGGACCAAAAACTGTTTCTAATCACAAGTTATCGCAACTCTCAACAAAAGGCTCTTAATGCAGTAAGTCTGCTACGACCCAATGTATAAAATCACTGACTGTATGAACTATTGAAAATGACATTCGTTTTACTTTCAGTCTCACCAAGATGGCCGAAGCTGCACTTCACACTGAGACCACTTGCAAGATTAGACATGTACACATCGAATGCCCAATCTGCTTGACTCGGTTCATCGATCCGAAAATCCTGGACTGCCAGCACAGCTTCTGCTTAAAATGTCTTCAGGAACTTGTAGACAAACAGGAAACAAAGACGCGTTTCATCACTTGCCCAGTGTGTAGAGAGAAAACTTCAATCCCAGATAAGGGACCATCGGCTCTTCTCAACTGCTTTCTCTTGAGCTCGCTTATTGATGACGTCACCAATCCGGATGGTCCCGGAGAAGACAGTAGGCCAAACCCTCTTGTATTGATTTGCGAAGGATGCGACGAAGGTCTTGATGCCGTCTCACTGTGTGTTGACGTGAAGCTAATTTTTGCAAGACTTGTTTGGAATACCACGCCATAAACAAATTGAACAGGCATCATCGAGTCGTGAGTGCAGCCGGGTCGTCAAATGAGGGATCCAGAAACCAGAAAAAAACTTGCTCTCCAAAATGCCGGAAACACACTGATCAGGAACTGTGTTTTTACTGTGAAACGTGTGATGTACTCGCGTGTCATAAATGTGCGGTGCTCGATCACCGATCGTCAGACCATAACCTAACTGATCTCAGTGATTCCATTCGATCGTATCGTCAAGCTGTTGAAGAGGCTTTGATGAAGTTTGATGAATGTCGCAAGCAATTTCAAAAAGTGGATGACTCTATCAAACACTCACAACATAGATTACAGCTCATGGTCGACCAGGCTCTTCGAGATATTGTGGCTAAGGAGGAAAAGGAACTTGACAAAATCAGAAAAGCATCTCGCATCCTTCAAGACAGAATAACTCAAATCGGTCAATAAAGAGGTGAGGAATTTGGCAGCATACAAATCAGCAATAGCGATAAGATGAGCCGTGCAGAGCAGATCGTAGCTTCAGTCAACGACTTGATACAACATGCTGATGACTTTGAGCTGCTGGACCTCAAGCCAAAGGTTATGCACAACTTGACATTCCACAATGAGCTCAAGTTTCAAACAGTGCAGCATAGCAAGTCATTCATCGGGTTCAAAGGTCATGATGTCGTCTCTGATGCGGATATCGGTGAAATACTAGAGGAAGAGAAGTGGGAGGTGAAGACAGGGTTTGGTAAAGAAGGGGAAGGTTACGGGGAGTTCAAAGGTGCATTGGACGTTGCTTGTTTAAGCAACGGTGACATCGTCGTTAATGATGTAAAACGGCGGATATTATCCAAATTTACATCGAATGGTAGTTACAGATATAAAGGTGTGCAAAGTAGAACAGAAGATGGAGAACTAGAAAACCCTTTCTTACTTGCGGTGACCTCTGATGACCTGCTTCTGGTTACTGACGGACAGGATGTAAAGGTTTATGATAGAGAACTGCGATATATGCGTCAGTTCAGACCATCACAGAATGAAGTCGGGGGGCAGTCAGAGAGTAGACTCTTTGGTATTGCTGTTGACAAGAAAGGTCGGATTGCAGTGCATGACTCTACAAGAAAGGTAATATCTCTTCATAACAACGATGGATCCAGCATTTCCACAATACATCATGATGGTATTGGCGTCATCGGCAGTCTAAGCTTTTTATCTGTTAACAGCAAGGACCGACTGATCTTCACAAACAATGATGAGATGAAACTAGTTTGTGTGGATTTCATGGGAAACGAGGTGTTCAATATCAGCACCTCCATTGACGGCCAACCTGTAGAGCCTACTGGTGTGTGTTGTGATGATGCTGGGGATATATATGTGTCTATTTCTGACGGTACGGATGGAAGCGGTGGGATACATCATTACGATGCATCAGGTGAGCACATCGGCTGTGTAGCCCGTGCCTTGTACTTTCCTCTAGGCATAACGTTTACTCCGACCGGTGACCTCATCGTGGTTGATACACACTCGGTTAAGATCTTGCATCGCGTGTGAGTGTCGACGACGTTATGGTCGTAAAAAGAATAATATTAATAATGATAAGGTAATTTGCAACTTATAAAGTTTAACATTAATCTTCATGAATCTCAATAATGCGTATTATCTGCCATTTGGACAAAACTTTGAGATCTTAAAAGATCTCAAAGTACTACCAATCGTTCAGTACAAATCTAGTGTTCTATTTTCGCAAATAAATGCTTCTTTCGCTCTGGCGGTTATATTAATTGGGTGATTTTTGTTTAATCCATTTATTTCTTAAATACGTTTAGGTAAAAACATTAACCTACAAAGTAACAGCTTAAATTAATGTGTAATATCCGTACCAAAGTGTTGTCTTTTGTGAACTAACGAAATGAGGTATGTCTAGTAAATTTCACTTTTGCGTTTATCATAGTAATCCAAACAAGCAAATCTTAACATTTTAAATAAAATAAAAATCAAGGTCATTCGACCTTCCTGTCTGAAATTATGTGGAATTTTCGACGACCTTGACGCTTAATTTTACGACCCGTTTTGGAAAACACAAACTCCAGAAAAATTAATTTGAAAAAACGCGACGTCTCACACACTCATCAAAATAATATTTGTTTACGATAATGAAAACATCAATTTTTAACCCCCCGTGGTCAGGCAAACCAAATTACTAAAATGAACAAACAACTCAACGAGAAGTTATATTATAATTTGTAGACAATTTCAACAATAAGTTTGACAATGTTTACCTGAAATTTTAGAGCTATTTGCGTTGATATTTCCAATTTGAAATGCGAGTTTTGTTCCGTCAAGTCAAAACATAGTAAAGACAGCGCATTGCATCAACCTCATTGGGTAAACTCGGCTTGAAGACCAGGGAACATTCGCAATTTCATTCAACCTTGAAAAGCCACGAAACATTGATGGAAATTAGACACTATTTGCCCAACGTTCGATAAACATTCCACTGTTCCACACGTCGTACGTGTAGCAAAGTTTGTGCATGGTACCCGCGCAGTGTTCGTGTGTACATTGTCATATTACCAGCGCTGCAACTAGCTATGGCAACAAGACCGGGTCGGGTGATCGTACTCTCACGCTGCAGGGATAAACATACGCCTCGGTCTGTGAGCCATACTAAATCTCGCGACGCGGATTTATGGATGAGAGATGTCATCGTTATTGATTCGGAACGGCGGATATTATCCAAATTTACATCGAGTGGTACAAGCATCCTCAGGAGATCAAAAGAAGCTCTTCAAGATAATTTGGTAAGTTTTTGCTCAAACCCAAAACCCCTGTCCTTCCATCCACCTACAATGACCAGGACTTAGCAAATGAGTTCCAGAAATTCTTTGTCACCAAGATTTCAGACATCCGCTCATCATTTTCATCAGTCCCTTACAACGTGCCGCAGACATTGCCACATCTTCAACCAGAGTGTAGACTATCTGTGTTTGAGCCTGCCACTGTTGCTGAGATTCAAAGGGTTATTATGAAATCTCCTTCAAAATCCTGTGAGCTGGATCCAGTATCAACATCCATGATAAAGCAAAACATTGATATATTTGTACCCTACATCACTAAGCTTGTAAACGAATCTCTCAGTTCCGGTTGTTTCCCCGATAGCCTCAAAGTTTCCTACATCAGGCCGCTCATCAAGAAACCAAACCTGGACAAGGAGATATTCAAAAACTACAGACCGGTTGCAAACTTAAAATATCTTGGAAAAGTCATCGAACGAATAGTGTCATCACGTATTTCTGATCACATTCATACTTTCAACCTGTCCGACGTGTTCCAGTCAGCATACAAGCCTTTCCATGGGACCGAGGCTGCACTAGTCCGTGTGAGCAACGATATTCTCTCTTCTATGGACAATGGTAACCTTACAGCACTAGTCCTGCTAGACTTGAGTGCTGCTTTTGACACTGTTGATCATAACATCCTTCTCTCTCGGCTCCAGAATCACCTTGGCATAGAGGACACAGCCCTAGCATGGTGCAAATCGTATCTCCACAACAGAACTCAGCATGTATGTATTGGCACTGCAATATCCGACCCTGTTGTTTTGAACTACTCTGTGCCACAGGGGTCGGTACTCGGCCCGCAGTGGTTTACGCTGTACACTTTACCGATTCGTGACATCATCCTCAAATTTAATCTGAATTACCATGTGTACGCAGACGACACTCAGCTATACATCACGTTTAAATCTTCTCAAGAAAACGCCAATGCATCTATTGCAAGACTTGAGAAATGCATCCAAGAGATTCGACGTTGGACACAACAAAACTTCCTGAAGTTAAATGATGATAAGACAGAGTTCCTTTTAATTGGGTCACGTCAACAGTTAACTAAGGTTTCAGTGCCATACATCTCCATCGGTGATGCTCGGATAGCTCCCTCGCTGAAAGCTCGGAACTTAGGGGTTATTTTTGATTCATCGATGACACTTCAGCCACACATCAACAACATTGTTCGTTTATCATCATATCACATCAGGAATATAGGTAAGATTCGCAAGTACTTGGACAAAAGTGCCACTGAAAAGGTCATTCACGCATTTGTTACTTCTCGTCTTGACAACGGCAATGCTCTTCTCTACAGTCTTCCTAACAACCAGATTTCCCGACTTCAACGGCTCCAAAATACTGCTGCCCGCATTGTGACACTGTCTAGAAAATCCTGTTCTATCACCCCCATTCTGAAACAACTACACTGGCTCCCTATCTCTCAACGAATCATCTTCAAGCTGATGCTCATTGTCCACAAAGCTCTAAATGGCAAGGCTCCCCACTATATTTCTGAACTGCTTCAAGTTTACACTCCATCAAGGAATCTTCGATCTAGTTCCATGCTTCTCCTCATTGAACCCAAGTCTCGACACTCATGGGGTGACAGGTCTTTTTCTGTAGCCGCGCCACGCATCTGGAACTCTCTACCACTTAATCTTCGATCTTGTCTTTGTACCGCAAAATTCAAGTCTCTTCTCAAAACTTATCTTATGTCACAGGTTTTCAATGACTAATTTTGTTGTGTCTGTTTTTCTTTGTGTTGTGTTTTTGTTTTGTTTTGTTTTGGTTTACTGCGCCTTGAACACCCAGCAGGGTGGATATGTGCGCATTACAAGTCTTATTATTATTATTATTATTATTATTATTATTATTATTATTATTATTATTAGTTACAAATCTCAAGGTGTACAAAGTAGAACAGAAGATGCACAACTACAAGACCCTGCCGGTGTTGCGGTGACCTCTGATGACCTGCTTCTGGTTACTGACGGACAGGATGTGAAGGTTTATGATAGCGAACTGCGATTTATTCGTAAGTTCAGACCATTTCAAAATCAAGTCGAGGGACAGTCAGAGAGTATACTCGCCAGTATTGCTATTGACAAGAAAGATCGTATTGCAGTGGCTGACTGTGGGAGAAAGGTAATATATCTTCATAACAAGGATGGATCAACCATTTCCACAATACATCATGATGATATTGGCGATACCGACAATCCAAGCTTTATATCCGTTAACAGCAAGGAGCAACTGATCTTTACAAACCTCCTCGAGTCGAAACTAGTTTGTCTGGATTTCATGGTAAAACGAGGTGTTCAATATCAGCACCTCCCTTGACGGCAAACCTGTAAAGCCTAATGATGTGTGCTGTGATGATGCTGGGGATATATATGCTTGTATCTTATGCGATGATGGTTATGGTGATGGTGATGGTGATGGTGATGGTGATGGTGATGGTGATGGTGATGGTGATGGTGATGGTGATGGTGATGGTGATGGTGATTGTGATTGATTTTGTGAGATACATCATTACGATGTATCAGGTGAGCACATCGGCTGTTTAGCTCGTGTTCTGTACGGTCCTCTAGGCATGACGTTTACTCCGACCGGTGACCTCATCGTAGCTGATTTGAAATCAGTCAAGATATTGCATCGCGTGTGAGTGTCGATGACGTCAAGGTCGTAAAATGTACACTGTTATTGATGATAAGGCAATGTGCAACTTATAAAGTTTAACACTTATAGCTAATCTTCATGAATCTCAAAAAAACGTTTCGATCATAACGTACCACCAATCGTTTAGTACAAATAATAGTGTTCTATTTTCGCAAATAAATGCTTCTTTCGCTCTGGCGGTTGTACTAATTGGGTGATTTTTGTTTCTTTCCATTTATTTCTTAAATACGTTTTAGTAAAACCACTAACCTACAAAGTACCAGCTTAAATGTGTAATATCCGTACCAAAGTGTAGTCTTTTGTAAACTCTCAGTCTGGTAACTCTACTCTATTTTCAGGAGCCTTTTAAAGACATTGGACACTATTGATAGTACCGGACAATATTGGTAACTGTCAAAGACCAGTATTCAACATATGCATACAATAACAAACCATATGCATAAAATAACAAACCTGTGGAAATTTGAGCCCAATTGGTCGTTGAAGTTGCGAGATATCAATGAAAAAAAAAAATTCTAAATCTGAGGTCTCGAAATTAAATTCGTGGAAAATTACTTCTTTCTCGAAAACTACTCTACTTCAGAGGGAGCTGTTTCTCACAATGTGTTATACTACCAACCTCTCCCCATTACTCGTTACCAAGTAATGTTTTATGCAAATAGTTATTTTGAGTAATTACCAATAGTGTCCACTGCCTTTACATTAATTTTGGAGCTGTATTATTACGGATGTCGATTAGTAATGTAAATGAAGTATTCCTTTTGTGTTTAACCTCAACCGAATATTTACCATCCTTGTGTTGTTGGCAGATTATGTTGTGTGTTTACCGTTATACAATTATTAATCTTTAATTAACTTGTGTAAGTTAAAGTTTTTGTAAATATTGCTTAAAAATGTGGCTCACGAAAAAGTAAGCAGTATACAAGTCTTATAATACAAATGTTACACGGTATAGTCTGGTGTGGTAAGCGTTATTTATTTATTTATTTATTTATTTATTTTTTTTTTTGGGGGGGGCTTTAAATGGTTAATAATAACCGCACACAATTACCTTGCTATATATCAGTTGCTGCTTTTTAACTCACCATTACCCATTTAGCATTTAAGGCTGAACATAAAGGTACCCTTTTTACCTGATCATTATTCAAATGAAAACTGCTGATGTTGTTCTATAAAAGATAAAAACAAGTTTGCGTACAGTTTTAATTTCAGAGATGTCAACTAAAACATTTTGAACTATATGGTGCCGCCTTTAGACCTAATAAAAATACTTAACCGACACATTTACAGCTTCAATTTGTAATACACGTAAACATTATCAAACACTTGTAAACTCCATTTCCCATGTACTAATTGGAGTTATTTGAGAGGTTTTGATTGTTACATTGTTTTACCAGATAGTTCAAATTACTGTTAACTATTACGTGTTGTTAGCCGAATGTGTTATTTGTCTTGTTTCCGCCGTCAAATTTGTATTATTCATTATGTAAAAGAAAGTAATTTACATAAGTCAAAAGCTTCTGTATTTATTCGCTAAAGTTGTATTTACCCTTAATAAATACAAAGACAACAACGGTGGAACTTCTTCTTCTTCTTCCTTTAAAGTGCTGCTTCAGAAAATTTGAATATAACCGCACTGTGGCTGGGCGCACGCGTGGGACCGTAACTATGGGACCGTAAGCCAGTCAGGTGCAAAAATATACATGGTGCAAGTAAAAACTGGCCAGCAATATTACTAACTAGGTGAGACCCTCAGTGCATTCTTGAATGCATCTAGAGAGGGTGAGAGTGCAGGGTCCGTCTTCAAGCAGTTCCAGTCCCTAATTGTGCGAGGAAAGAATGGTGATACAGACCTGATTGCTGCAGTGAGGGATGTAGAAGCAAGATCCATGTCCTCTGGTCTGGAATTGTGGTTCAGTGAGGTGTGCTTGCCAGTTGATTTCAACAAGACATGAACTGGACAACGTGATACCAAGTTGAAATTAGCAGTAACTTAAAACAAGTATCAACCGCAACACAAACGTTTTGCTGCATTTGGCCCACCAGACATCTCCCCTCCCCCGGGTTAAACATCGGTGGAACCACCCGAAACCAAGTTTTAATGACAAATAACACTATTCACATTACCAGTATAAACCGCCAGACAAATGTTTTGCTGCATTGGGCCCGGCAGGCACCTCCCCTCCCCGGGTTAAACATCAGAGGAACCTCCTGAAACCAAGTTGAAATTACCAAATAGCACTATTCATAATACCAGTATCAACCGCCGTACATGTTTTGCTTCATTGGGCCCGCCAGATCCCCCCCCCCTCCCCTCCCCCGGTTAATAACGGTGTAACCACCTAAACCAAGTTGAAATGACCTATTATACTATTCTTAATACCAGTAATGAAACGCCAGACACAAGTTTTGCTGACCCAAAGGCAACTAATTATTAACGGAAGACTGAGCAGACTTAATATTCATGTCGAAAAAACGGTTTCTTTAGAAATACTGAAAAGTTTACCACCCGCAGTTCCCTTAGAAATGTAATGTCAGTTGTTTTAAAAAATTACTGTTGTTCAACTATTCACATGGGCAGCCCGTTTTGGCAGCCTTATGTAATTCAAAACAAAACACACAGTTTTTAACAACAACAACAACAATGCATGTATGAACGTTTTTCACTTGCCCTTTTGTTTAAAGAACTAGTCGCTACCCTTTTATTCCCATCCATAAATGCCTTTTTGGTTAAAAGGCGTAATGAAGTAAGAATTTCTGTAAAACGTATCCGTTTCCGACGTGCTTGAGCTATGTATGTTTCTACATCCATGGTATGTACATGTACGACGTCCGTGTGTTGCATTGTTTTGACTAAGACGCCTATTTCCGACAGTTTCCGGTTCCGTTCCTGCGCATGCGCGGTTAGCCTTGGTGCAACATGTTCTGATTTTCCTTTCTTACACTGCGCGGCCAACTCAGTGACAGCGCCTGCATCGCCCGTAACAAGAAACGTCTTGCACCAAGACAAGCGCGGAGAATCCGCGCTCAACCGGTTATCAAATGTTTAAACACCCCCGGCCTCACGTGATGCGCTCTCCACAAATAGGAATAGCGAAACTGTCTGAGGTATTTACGATTACTATTTATTAATTCTCTTAGCCTCGTGACTATTTCCTGAGGGGACTATAAAGGTGCATTTTGCATGTTTTTTGCAACATGTAAATCCGACAAAATATCAAGGCAGATATTCTTGAACTGTAAATACATTGTGTCTCCCTTCCCCAATTCCTCAAGCTATAAACTATCTCAAAAGGGGGTAAACGCCCCCTTGCGACTACTTTTGAATCATCATGTACTTGTTTTGAATTATTTTATTTTACCAACTATCATAAACAAATCAGTGTGTCTTGAAAATGTTTTGAAATAGGTATTTGGTTTTCCCTTCTCCAGTCCCTAGCCTGTTTGGACAAACACTAGTATTAGTTATTACTCAGACAATGCCATTTGGTTTAGTTTAGGTCCAAATTTCAAAGTTCAAGATTGACTTTTCACTGGTTTGTTCATCGACTGCGTTCCTGATGCATTTATTAAGTAACACCATTACCTAAAAACATTGCTTTTTCCCTTATAATATGCTTTAGTCTAAAAAAAAAAGAAAATAACAAAACACACTTAACATAATTCAATCAAAAACATGTGTTTCACTTGTTATGAATGGGTTTGTTTTATTGTCTCCATTCATACGCATTCGCACAGCTATTCAAACAAATAAGTAGATAAAAGACCGTGCAAGTTAGGTACGTATTATATTTCAACACTTCCAAACTGTATGTTCCCTTTTGGGTTTGCTCAATTTTAAAAAATAAAAAAATAAAAACAGTTGTAATACCATTTTTCTCAACAATACGCATTTTAATGTTTAAAACGTTCAAAAACGCGCAACACTTGCACGGTCTATTGTAGTTTACAGTTTTTGACTGATTCATTTGCATTGGCGTCTATAAATATTGCTTACTAAAATGCAATGAAATATATATTTTATTCAAAACATGTCAAAAACAGCTATTACGTATCTCCACTTATGAATGGTACTAATTGAGGAAAAAGCCACTGCTATGCCAAAATTAATCAAAAGTGTCAAGAGTAAGAGGCATTTGTGAGCGGATTTACAGTTGTATTAAATCGCCTTTACTTCAATTTATGATATGCATCACCGGCAGTTCTTGTGCGCAGAGTTTGGTTATCATTCACAACTATAATGTCTGGTCATTAAGTGCAATAATAACGTCTGGTTTTCCAAACCTAAGTGCAATAATTACGTCTCGTTTTCCAAACTTACACTCTGATAACTGTATTACTAAGAGAACCAATGTGTGGTGGAGAGGTTTTCAACTAGTGGTTTAATCCCAACGAGGCCTGGTTCTTGATAATTTACCGATACTAAATCGAGGTAAAATTATCAAGAACCGGGCATCGGCGGGTTTAATCCACTAGTTGAAAACCGATTCAACACACTTTGATTCCCAGTCATCAATACCTTTTCGGTCAAAAAACATCAACACTTTTGGTCAAAAAGTTAAATAAATGTAAACATTATAATTGTGCAATGATTTCTTTCAACACAACCCTCCGCCGCCCTCGGGTAAACAACTCCTTATAAGGGAATGATGTGCGCGTTGCGCGTATCGCGTGATGTGGCACAACTGTTTCAGCCGTTGCTCTCGACCAATAGGAATGAAGAAACTGTATTATAAGCACAGGTGCAAGCTTGCGTGTCACGCCCATGTTTCAACACCTTTTACCGGTCATAAACAAATGTTTATACACACCCACGTGACGCGCTCTCCACCAATAGGAATAGCGAAACTGTCCGAGGTATTTATGAATAATTATGATTTTAATTCAAAGCTCGGACCGCTCGGCATTTATGTTTTGTATTGTCTTGGTTTCCATCGTTCTGAAAAAGTGCCATAAATGAGTAATTGTTTGTAGTCATTCAACAAGTTTTTTTTTTCTTCTAATGCTAACATAAAATAATTAAAGTGAATCAATAAAGTGAAATAAAAGAGAAACCTTCGCCAACATTTCCATTCTTAAACACTCCGACAAACAACAATAATTAATGTTTAAAGTTATAGTTCGTAAATTTGATAGTTGCTTCAATAAATTTTAACCACACTTTGAGTGTTCCAGAAAGGAATTATTGTTGTTGTTCTGATCTTTGCAATCCTTTCTTCTGATCCTAGTTTTTGTTTCCTTGGATGAGTAAATGTTTATAGACACCAATGACGTTTTTCCTCTGATCTAAGGTCCATACATGACAACATTAAGACTAAGGCAATTGAGTATGTTAAGAATAATAAAAGAAACAAACCCTTTTCAGTATGTACTTTGATAAACACACTGACAACAATACATGTTTAAATGAACAGTTCACAATTGATGTAATGTCCGCTTCGTCAATTTTAAACTACCCTTTGAATATTCCAGAAAGGAATGTTGCTGTTGTAATCATCTGTGAAATCATTTCTTTCTATCGATTTTTTTTTTTTTTTTGAATCCCTGATTGAGTATACAATTATAGTCTTTTATATATATATATTGTCTTAATCTAAGGTTCACAACAATAAAAGTAATATAATAAAACAATAAGTATATTGAACAAGGAAAACCTTCTTCAAATATGTACTTTCTTAAACACTCTGACAACAACAAATTGTTGAACTATTAGTTCACAATTAGTATGATATCCGCTTCAGCAAATTTAATTCACACTGTATTTTCCACAAAGGGAATGTTGCTGTTGTACTGATCTTTACAATCATTTCTTCGGATCTTTTTTTTTGTTTGTATTCCCGAATGAATATAACATTCTAGTCAGTTATTTTGTTGTTGTCTAATCTAAAGTTCACACAGATACAAGTAATATTATATAAAATAAAAAGTATGTTAAAACTTCAAATATCATGTACTTTCTTAAACACTCTGATAACCACAGCAACGGTTGAATAAAATTTAAACCACACTCCAAGTATCCCAGAAAGGAATGTCGGTGTTGTATTGATCTTTGTAATCATTTCGTCGGATCAATCTGTTTGTTGGACGTGGTTATATTCTTCAAACAATGTGTTTTTGTGTCAATATAAGGTTCACACATATAACAATAATATTTACACAATTAAATTTTACTAAAAGAGAACAACCTTCTTCAAAATGTACCTTCTTAAACGCTCTGACAACAACAAATGTTGGAAATAGCTGTTGACAATAAATGTTATTCTACTTCATCCTAAACCACACTTTTTTGTAAAGTAAGTTTGTACCGATCTTTGCAGTCATTTCTTATGATCTATAGTTTGGTTTTCTTGGATGAGTACATATCTATAGTCATCCGCAATTCCTGTTTCTAATCTAAGGTCCACACAAAAACCCAAACAAGATTATTTACAAAATAGGTGTTAAATTTGCACCGGGAAAAGTTAATACTTTAATATAATTAAGGGTATGAACGGAGTAGAACAACCTTCTTCAAAGTTTACTTTCTCAAATACTCTGAAAACAACTGTTTTAGCAGTTCGCAGTCAATGATATATCCGTTTCATCAAATTAATTTAAACCACACTTCAAGTATTCCAGAAAGGAATGTTGCTGTTGTACTGATCTTGACAAACAATTCTTGCGCTTTTTTTTTTTTTTTTTTTTTTTTTTTTTTTTTTGGGGGGGGGGGGGGGTGGATGAGTACATGTTTAAAGTCTTCAAAAACATTCTTTTGTTCTAAAATAAGGTTAATTCACACATATCAAAATAAGATTTAGACAATTAAGACTCGGTTGCTGTAAAAATCAAAGATATTTTTAAAATGTTGGCAGACGTCAAAAAATGGATTTTGGCAAAACTCCATGTATGAGTAGGTATGGGTTCACAAAACACAAAAGTCGAAAAAAAAGTTATATCAGACATTGGTTGCCAAGGTTTCGGCCAAAATAACATTTTCAGCAAATTTTCCAAGTTTTTACCTTTTTTAAGTGTTGAAATATAGGTAAATTGAAAGCACTGATACGTCTAAAGGGGAAAAGGTTGAAGTTTTTCTTTTACACATATTGCACAACCATGTTCACGCTTTCAGAAAATTTTTGTAAAAATTAAGTGTGCGATCAACTTTGGATCAAACCACTATTTCAAATAGGGGTGTTTTTGTCATATTGTTTGTAAGCGAAAAATAGGGGTATTGTATTGGGCCATAAGTCCGAAAGTGACACTTTGTGGATTATGACACTTTTATAGTTGGAAGATAAGGTACCAACCTACATAAAAATGTAACAAAATGTTTTGGTATTTTAAGTGCGCGAACACACTTTTGCCGGAAAGTTAGCACTTTGGCAGTGGAAAAACGCAATAAATGGCCAACAATTATACATTATTATGATGTAAATTTCAGGTAACTAAACAAATAAAGATATTATGAGCAAACAACCTTCTTCAAAATTTACCTTCTTAAACGCTCTGATAACAACAAATGTTGGGAATAGCAGTTCACAAAGAATTGCATTACCACTTCATTCTCAACCACCTTTTTTGTAAAGGATTTTGTTGTTGTACTGATCTTTGCAATCATGTCTTCTTGTCATATGTTTGTTTCCTTGGACGAGTACATGTTTATTTTCGTCCAATAGTGATGTTGTTCTGATCTAGTGTTCACACATTTAAGAAAAACGATTTAGACAATTAATTATTTTAAAATAGAACAACCTTTTTCAAAATGTACCTTCTTAAACGCTCTGAAAATAACAAGCAGTTCACAATACATGTTATTTCCACTTCATCCTAACCTGCACGTTTAATAAACAAAATTTGCTGTTGTAATGATCTGTGCAACCTCTTATTCCTTTCCATTTTTATCCCTGGACGAGTAGATTACAGTCATTCAGAAATATTATATGTATTTTTAATCTAAAGCTCACACATTTATAAAAAAAAATATAAACAAATAATACACTTATTTTGTTAATTTTGATTGTAAATGCGTATAGTATTTGAGGCATTGCATGGTGAGGTAAAAATGTATATTTTGTGGTTTGCGGTAACACCATGTGTGTATCTACTTGCCAGGTAGAATTTGTTCTTAGAGAACTGTATTGCTTTATTATACTGCCGCGGCCGCGGAGTAGATAATCGGGGGTTCGGGAGACTTATCAGTTCTGAAAAGAACTGTCCTGCTGTTTAACTATTACCAAGACGGATGTTATAGAACATAGACTTGGACTACTACTTTAGCTTATAGGATCGTAATTAACTGTACTGCCGCGGAGTCCGTTCTTAATTGGTCTCAACGTTTCGACTAGCATAAGAGGTAAGAGAAGAGTGGTCTTCAAGATTAACAAAATAAGTGTATTTAAATAACCCATCCTTCTTTAAAGTTTAGTTTCTTAAACACTCACACAACAACAAATACTTGTTTCACTGATGTCAGAAATCATTTCTTCATGACCATTAACACACAACTTGGTTAGCGATGTTTATCGACATGTAGTAAACAATGCTTGACTGAAACAAACTGTTAAAGGCAGTGGACACTATTGGTAGTTTCTGAAAATAATCATTATCATTAAACCTTTCTTGATTACAAGTAATGGGGAGAGGTTGTTAGTATAAAACATTGTGAGAAACGGCTCTCTCTGAAGTGCCTAGTTTTCGAGACAGATGTAATTTTCCACGAATTTGATTTCGAGACCTCAAGTTTAGAACTTGAGGTCTCGAAATCAACCATCTAAACGCACACAACTTCGTGTGAGAAGGGTTATTTTTCTTTCCTTATTATCTCGCAACTTCGATGACCGAGTGAGCTCAAATTTTCACAGGTTTGTTATTTTATGCATATGTTGAGATACACCAACTGTGAAGGCTAGTCTTTGACAATTACCAATAGTGTCCACTGCTTTTAACACGTTGAGTCGCTTGCGTCTACATAATCTGTTCAACACCTCTCACCACTTGGAACGTAAACGTAAGATATCATTTGAAAAAGACAAAACTAAAAAATGTAGCGGAAAAAAAAAAATCAAAATAAACAATGAATCAACAATTGGGTTTTGTTCTCAATGCAATTGTCAAAAAATCCAAAATGATTTTGCTGTTGTATTGAATACAAATCAAAGTGTTGTACTTTTGTTTAGGCTTACACTTTCAAAACTGTATTATACATGTTTATATTATAACCGATGAGCAGCTGCACTTTCTTTGTCAAAAGCATTTTAGTCTCATAGTTTGCTCACAACAGAGTGACTTGATTGTTCTGTCTCTTTCAAAATAGCTTTTCCTCAGAAGAACGAGGGTTTAACAAAATGTTCAAGTATAGTACTTCGTATGCGGGAAAGTTAAATGAGAAGCAATAATGAAATCAATTTTGTCAAAAACAAAAACGAATTATTTACAGGTTTTCCAACAAATATTTCAGATTACGATCATTAAAACATTTTACATCTTAACAGTAGTGTGTTGCTTCTTCATATACGAGCATCCCGTTTAGCATTTATCCGATCTGTTTTTTTAGTGAAATAAACATAACAAACTTTAGTGGCCAGTTCCAATTTTTTTTTTAATTAACCCTTTTTAGACAGTCAAAGGCATTTCGCATTAGTTTCACCTACAAATTTAACAATTTTTTTGTTTTATTTTTGATGTTGTTTTTGTCCAAAATAAATTGTTTGGAAATCAAGTACGTTAAATTAGTACAGCGAGTTTTGTTCAAGACTTGTTATTGTTAAAAATATTTCCTATATCCGACCGTAGGATATGTTTTCAAAAATGTGAATTTGTTTTCTTCGTAGTTGTTATTCTATATTTGTATCATAGATTTTCCGCTCGGTTGGTAGTTACAGAACTTGCCGTAATTTCATGCTGCATTTTTTCAGTGAGTAATGATATCCTTTCCACGCATACCATTGTATTCCTCGTGCGTCTGACCCATCTTCCTGTGGATAGTATATACCGTTCAGATGAGCCTTAAAGCAGTATTTAAACCACCAGGCACCTTTATAGTCCAAGGCACAATTTCTATTAAGTGCATCATTGTCCCGATCCTTCGCTGAGAATGGACGGCCATTATGATATGACATTGAGTCACCTGCTGTACTCTGAGCATCATATGAACCAACCTGGAGAGTGTACTTGTCGCCTGTAACAGCCAATCTTCCATATGTACTCTGAGCTGCCATTGACCTGACCCAGTAAGGTCACGCAGGATATCATTCCCCAACCAGAACTCATTATGCAGATCACCAAACCCAGATTGGTATTCAGTCCAGTTACGGTAAAAGTCAACCGAGCCATCTTGTCTCCTCTGGAACACGATCCAGCCTCCTCCATCTGTCTTCATATCACAGTAGACATGTAATTCATCAGCTAGGCTTGTAGGATAGATTGTGTATATGCCATTGTCACAGTAACCGGCTTGATGTAACTGAATACAACTGCTATACCTCTTCAGGTCCGGAATACCAACTAAGAGAGTGTCAACCTTTTCATCGTAGTATACACTTCCTTGCGATTCGATAAAGTCATCGGGGCTGTTTGCTCTGGTGATATTGTTGAATTCACAAACATGGCTACATAGTTGGTAGTTGAACGACACGCACTGTGGATCCATAGAGCAGTCTCGCCCACAGATCACAGGAGAAGATACAGTCTTCCACTGAAACACATGATTCTCCAAGGCTCGGTTGGTAGCTTGATACAGGGTTGAGATAAATCTCTGTGGATTCTCACTCTGACAATAAAGTACCATAAGTAACAGAGACAAAGCTAAGGCAATAGCTCCCATGATGAACTTGTAAGTAGTAAAGGTTTCGGATACCAAACGAAAATGAAGAAGCTGGTAATGTTGTCAGTCACAATTGTTTATTTTATTAAACAAAATAAATTAACAGTCAACATCAAAGTTGTCTTACTGCAAGTCGTCTGCGAAACTCAAATTTAATTAGGAGCTCAGTTGATCTGATCCACTCTGTGACACCGTGAAATAGAAAGTGATGGCTTTTTGGATTGTTTCCAACCACGCAAGTCCTGTGGTGTTTTGTATGATAACAAAACGGTTACCATAGAAACGTCAAATTTATATTCGTTGCTGGTTGATAAAATAATAATGGAAATTCTAATTGCCGTGTACAAGCTACGTGTTTCGGTCCAAATAATGAGGAAATTTTTTTTCTCTCTCAAAAGGTTCAGTGATGCATGCACGCGATAAAACACAAGATAATCGTTTATTTGTGTCTCTGTTTCATAATAAACCACTGGTCTTGATGAAGTGTCGGCTGATAAAACATTTGTGTGTTTATGCATGTATGTATGCATCTAATCGTTTCCGCAATACTTTATACAACACTGTCCTCGCTCAGAAGTGGAATACTGAATTAAGTTTAGCCAATTGGGCACTGTATCTTGCAGCGCTAAGTCTTCAAGCAACAAAGCAATATTGGTTAATAATGCACAAGCAAAGTGGCACTGTATCGCCCCCTACTTGTACGCTCCAACTACCAGGTCAATAGGCGAATTATTTAAGGAAGACTAAGCAGACTATAGTCGCGTCTACAGGTGTGAACTTTGCCGAACTTCATTCAAAATGTGGTAAATAAATCAATAAGGAAATCGAGTCATATGACTATTCACTAGATTTTAATTGTGTTCAAAAACAATCATTTCGAATTATACCCTTATCCAGCGTTTTTTTGAAAGATTCGCGAAAAGCTCCGTGTAAAGCCATTATACACTTTCGGTAAACAGTATTGTCCAAGTCCCACACTTCGTGTATCACAACTTATATATAAAATAACAATCCTGTGGAAATTTAGGCTCAATCGGACATCGGAGTCGGGAGAAAATAACGGGAAAACCCACTCCTGTTTTCGCGCGTTTCGCCGTGATATGACATGTGTTTAAAATAAATCCGTAATTCTCGTTAACGAGAATTTATATTGTTTTACCGTTTTTTCAAAAAGTAAAGCATTTCATGGACTAATATTTCAAGAGAAGTCTTTCACCATTACCTTCTGTAAACCCTGTAAATTATTTGTTAGTCTGTGAACTTTTTTTTTTCTGTACCGAAAGGGTCCAATGGCTTTAACGTAATCACTCATTTTACATCATAGTTGGGAGCTTCAACTTGTATAGCCGCTTTGTTGCTGCGTGGAGGTATAACAAAGAAAACTCACATACATGGCTCAAAGCATTGTCGTCACCATCACACACAATGTCTGCGTGATGTACTTCCTGAACAAGAATCTGTACCAGCTGATAAGCCCATCCCAGCGGTCCTGGATAGACCTATGCCGCTGGGGAAGAGCGAAGTAAACTATTCACCATCGATATAGCTAGACCTTCAAGTTGCGATGGTCGTGGACCACAGTCAATACTTACCAATATAACACTAAAAGGCAGTGGACACTATTGGTAATTGTCAAAGACTAGCCTTCACAGTTGGTGTATCTCAACATATGCATAAAATAACAAACCTGTGAAAAATTGGCCATCGAAATTGCGAGATAATAATGCAAGAAAAATAACCCTTGTCACACGAAGTTGTGTGCGTTTAGATGGTTGATTCGGGACTTCAAGTACTAAATCTGAGGTCTCGAAATCAAATTCGTGGAAAATGACTTCTTTCTCAAAAACTATAGCACTTCAGAGGGAGCCGTTTCTCACAATGTTTTATACCATCAACCTCTCCCCATTACTCGTCACCAAGAAAGGTTTTATGCAAATAATTATTTTGGGTAATTACCAATAGTGTCCACTGCCTTTAACAGTCAGGCCTTGCGCAAGGCTGGTATACGTGTTGGTAATAAGTTGACTTTTAAAAATCCCACAAGAGTTTGTGTTCAGATGGACAGGCAGTAACCCATCTTATTGTGGCTAAGGAGCTTTTTAGGCAGACTTTTTACGGATCATATATCATTACCTTCTTTTCTTTGCAGTATTTATGGGCCGAGGTTTTAAATGATATAGCTTCATTTGGAAGTGCTTTGCCCAGTTGAAAATCGCGATATGGTGTGATGTAAATTCGAGTGACAGATACCAATCTAATTGAAAATTATGTCAAGAGCGTTTCGCGGAGCTTTGTTTTCGAATTGTTTTGCTTTTAATAATATATCTTGCTTTATTCATATTTTGTTATGTTGATTTAATGTGATTTTGTTTACTTAAGTTTCTACAAGATTTTATTCCAAGCTTAGGCGATCGTGTTTACAGCACCGTCGATACTTGTTTTAAGTTAAATTTCTGGCAAGCGCTTCGCGAAGCTTTGTCGCGTTTTATCAATTATTTTTCCAAAAGCAGAGTAAACAGTTTCCCGGCCTTTAAGCTGAGCTGATGACGTTAACAGTACAGTCAAATTGCAGCGAGCAAAGTCTTTAGGTACGTTTCAGTAATTAAGATCCCTTCAAAACCCTTCTGAAAAGTATTATTTTTTTCGCGGAGCTTTGTCTTCAAATTGTTCTGGCGTTATTCGTATTCATATCTGGCATTATTCGTATTAAAATATTAATATTTAGTGTCCCCTGCTCAAGTCCCAGTCATGTTAGTATACATATACTATTAATACATTCATACAATGCCTTTTGGTTTCTTCTAGGTTAGCATTTGTATGTCCAAGAATGATTTTTCACTGTTTTGTTATCGCAATCCTGTAGCATCAAGTTGCCATTAACTAAAACATCGTTTCTAATTAGGCTAAATTATTTTCTGATAGCACATCTTTAAAAAATTAACACATTTAACATAAACACATCAACAAAAGTAAGTCCCCCCTAAACAATTCGTCATAACATCGTAAGGTAAAACATTTTACCGGTACAACTAATTAAGAAATAATTATATGACATGTTTCCTAAGTGGTGTATGGAAATGAAAGATGTCCATGAATTCATGGCTGAATGAGCTCAAATGGAAGACACAAACTGCCATTCTCAAAAGTCAAAAAGATTGCGTTGTGTTGTTCACCGATCGCGATGAGACGAGTTCAACCAGTTACCGCCTATGGTGGTGGGAGTGTCATGGTGTGGGGTGGTATAAGCCTTACCAGGAAAACAGGTTCAGGGTAGCTACTGCTTCGCTGGCTGGTGAAGGCATGATCGAGCGAATGGTGTGGCCGGCAAGTTCCCCCAACCTAAATCCCATCCATGTGGGACCAGCTGAAGCGATCTGCATGTTCCCACATCAACGCCAACAGCAACCTGGCTCACCTGTCCCATCTTCTGCAAGTTCAGTGGAATGCCATCCCACAGCGGCAGCATGTCACCAGACTGACCAACACCATGACGGTGCCAGGCGGTCATGCAACAAACAAGTTTGTTTCAATAAACAAGTTTTAACAAAATGTCAATTTCCATTTTAAATCGCAAGACAAAGTCAAAATGGGGGTCATGTCTTTGAACGTTCACGCGGTTTTTAAAGACCTTCCCGATGATATACTGATTGAGACTCCATTTTGTAGATCAAAATATTTTTTTCGAAATAATACATTTTCAAGTTGCACAAATCAAGAATTTGTGGAACTCAAAGCCATTGGACACTTTCTGAACATAAGACAATTTAAAAGTTCACATTGTTATAAATAACTTACAGGGATTACAAAAGGTAATGTAATAGACTTCCCTTGAAATTATATTCCATGAAATGCTTTACTTTTTGAGAAAACATTAAAACTATTATCAATCCTCGGATTTGTTTTAAACACATGTCATGACACGGCGAAACGTGCGGAAACAAGTATGGGTTTTCCCATTATTTTCTCCCGACTCCGATGACCGATTGAGCCTAAATTTTTACCGGTTTGTTATTTTATATAGAAGTTTTGATACACGAAGTGTTGGCCTTGGACATTACTGTTTACCGAAAGTGTCCAATGGCTTTAAAGCAGTCAAAAGTTACGTATTTTCCAAAAGGCACAATCTATTCTGTGTGAAAGTCTTTCCCCTGTGTTCTCCTTTAAGAATGTTTAGTAGAAATTCTTTATTCGTGAGATCCAGTCGTGATAGAAACAAACTACACACAGACTCGAAAACCCGTTGGTAATTTGTGAACGTAGTTTGGCTCAACGCTTGCTATCTCATGGACACACGATGGGTGGATTCTCAACAAGTTTATTGAAAATTAAAAGAACATTACCAAATTGGTTTTGCTAACAAAACATTTGCTGGCACTTGTAGACACTTGACAATTCTGTCTATTGTAAAAAAAACAGTCTTTTCACGTGGTGTATCTTAACATATGCATACAATAATAAACCTCTGAAAATTTGAGCTCAATCGGCCGTCGAAGTTGCCAGATAATATTGACAGAAAAAAACCTTGTCACACAAAGTTGTGTGCTTTCAGATGCTTGATTTCGAGACCTTAAATTCTAAATTCGAGGTCTCGAAATCAAATTCGTGGAAAACTACTTCTTTCTCGAAAACTACGTCACTTGAGAGGAAGCTGTTTCTCACAATGTGTTATTATATGAACCTCTTCCCATTACTCGTCAATCAAGAAAGGTTTTATGATAATAATTATGTTGAGTAATTACCAATAGTGTCCACTGCATTTAAGGCAAAAGAAGCTTAAAGACACTGGACACTGAATATTTGTCATTAGTTCGTGTGTATGTTGTTACAAATGATTACTTGTCAGTGTGGTCCTTTACCAAAGAACAATTTTTAGCAATGAAGAAGTACTACTTGTAAGACTAGCAACGTTTATTACATCTTTTATTTATGCCCTCTTTCTACAACAATACATAACATT
Organism: Asterias amurensis; assembly: GCF_032118995.1. Classification (NCBI taxonomy): domain Eukaryota; kingdom Metazoa; phylum Echinodermata; class Asteroidea; order Forcipulatida; family Asteriidae; genus Asterias; species Asterias amurensis. Next base: position 13,363,543 of record NC_092657.1, on the reverse strand, counting down.
AGTTCGACATTTGACCAGTGGAGATAGAAATAACTGGCTTAACCCCCCCCCCCCCTTTTAAAGAATATTACAAGGTTCACATTTATCTGCATTTTTAAATGTTTGTTTATTTGCAAAATTTTACAGTTGAAAATTGGAGCACCAAAGGATAAACAATAAATCCTCCCGTTTTTCAGCTTGATTTTGGCACAAAAGTATAAACAAATCTATCCTCTTCTCTTTTTGGCTAAGTTTGTGCAACATTCACTTTGTTCTTCCCGAAATATTTTATGAAAAAACAGCACAACTTTGAAGGCATCTTCAAGAAAATTTGCTGTTTATAGCCAAAAAGATAAACAAACAAAAATCGTAGATAATTGACAACCTGTTAATAATACATTTCACTGAAATGATCGGTTTGTCTAGTGACCAATACGATAATACAAACATTGGGTATCTGATCTAGTTTAAAGTTTGTTTAAGTTAAAATAACCTTATTATTTATTAATTTTTTTGACACGGAAATTTGTTTGACAAAGTTGTCTTTTAAAATGTTCTATGTTCCCTACCCAGAAGTAATATTTGTTGTCTTCTTATATTTTAAACATTAAGCACATGCTTCCATTTTGTCACAGGCAAATCTTTCCTGAGTTATAAAATGCAACATTTTAAACGGGTTATGGTAAACAAAGGGGAAATTAACAACGATTTTATATAATGGTAATGGACCCCATCGTTGTACAAGACAAAACATTACTTTAAGTTTGAACAAATACTACATACTGTAATCACATAACCACACAACTTCAATAGACTGTGTAAGTCGACCTCTAGAGAATCTGGACGTCTTTATACCTAGAAAAACAGCTACAGCGAGCAGTTTTGCGCACTTGAATAGTGACGTTATAATTATTATCGACCTTTATCGACCATTGCAATTCTTCCTTTTAAGTCAACTTTATTTTTCTACTGAGTACACATTTGTTTTCGACACAGGGGTTTCCTTAATAAATTATAAATGCACAGATTAGTAACGAGTTTTGGTCACTTAGGGGGAAATTAACAAAACATGTATACAAATGTGTGATGAACCCCAGCAAATGCGCATGGACAATAAATAGTTGAATTTAAATTACAACACTGTACTAGGCGCGCCAAGACAAACTGTACGTACATTTCCATAAAAACAATCATTAGACTGTGTAAGTCGACCTCGATACAATCTGGACTTCCTGACACTTTTAAAAGCAGCTTTACAGCGTGTAGTTTTAACGTTTTGTGCACTTGTATGGTGATGTAATATTAAATTTCATCCAATGAATCGCGTAAAAAAAACAAAAAACAAAAACGTTAAATAATAGTTATACAAAAAACCAAGCTAATTGTTTGGTTCTAAGTTTTAAAGTATTAAGTCCACAACATATTTTAGGGTCTTTAAAAACAGTGCAACCAACGCGTTGCAACGGTTCTTTTCAGAACCACCACAACTCATTTAGATATTATCGTTACATGTTGTTACCTCAAACCTTTCAATAAAACAAAAGTAATGAGATATTTTTCGTCGTTGGACTTACACGGTCTAGTATTAGTTACTACCAACAAGTTTACTTTACGTTGCAAATCACAATCGATGAACAAAATGTAAGATTTTAAAAGTGGCAAGGATAATGTTTTTTTTTTTTGATAATTCAACAACGTAGCAGTTTGACCCCCTTTTTGATTGGTAAGTGGTACCATTATTCTTAATCATTTTACAGCCCTATTTATCGAGGTATTATGTGATGGCCTAAAACCTTTTTGTATCGACAAAGATTCGAACCAACAAACTGATTATCTTTGCCACTTTACTTTGATTCCAGTGCAATAAAAACATTCAACTAAAACATGCAATTGAAGTAACATCTAGGTCTATTTTTTTTTTTTTTTTATCTTAATAGAGTTACGTTTAAATAAGGCATTCTAAAATAAGAAACCATTCTTAAAGCTCGAATTCTGGAGTATCAATATCAATACACGTTCCTTGCTTTTTGCAAAATGTTTTTTTTTTTTTTTTTTATTTTTTTATTGTTGTATTTCATTACATTATTTGTTTACTCAGAAAATAGTAAAACCCTAAGTCGTCCAACTCGTTTTCCTGGTCGTTAGCATTTGATGTTTGTTTAATTCAACAACAAAATTGTTTAGCATTTAACAATGATTTCAACTAGGCATTTAACAATGATTTCAACTGTTACCATTGATACATACATCGATATAATAATACATAATAACTCAACAAATGTTGAAAGGTTTAAATCTTCTATTGACTTATATAATAAGGTTACCTAAATAAAGATATTGGATTTATCATTTAATTGTGATTTTTTTCAGAAATTGAAGTAAAATCTAGGTATAATTTGTTTTGTTAGCTTAATAAAATTACGTTTAAATAAGACATTCTTAAATCAGGAGAAACCATTCTTACAGCTTGAATTCTTGAGTATCAATATCAATAAACGTTCCTTGGTTTGTGCAAAATGTTTTTTTTTTTTTTTTTTTTTTTTCATTACTTTCAATACATTATTGTTAACTCAGAAAATAGTAAAACCCTAAGTCGTCCAACTCGTTTTCCTGGTCGTTAGCATTTTGATGTTTGTTTAATTCATCAAAAGAGAATTCTAGCATTTAACAATGATTTCAACTGTTACCAGTATTACATACATCCATATAATAATACATAATAACTCAACAAATGTTGAAAGGTTTAAAAGTTCTTATGACTGATTATATAATAAGGTTACCTAGATAAAGATTATTGATTTCTCATTTGATTGTGATTTGTTGAGAATTCAAAACTTTAACAAACCGTCTGTGATAGTGTAAAATACCTGCTTGGTCACCAAATGTAATGAACTCCGTTGCTTACCATAGCGAACTATAAAACAAGTACCAGTTGATGCTCGTTACAATCGTTTGCCTTTAACTTTTAAAGGTCAGTGTTCAGAAATAAATGTCAATTATAATAATATTCTCGTTGTTCAACAGATATCTTTCTGGTACCATTTTAGTCTAGTTTATCATGTTTTGTAAATCTATGAAAACTGGCAGTAGGAGAGCTCAATAATGATCTACTTCTTACTTAAAATTTAGTTGAATGATTTTTAACAAGTAGCTGTGACCTATTTTAACCGTTAACTATCAGAGGTGTTCTTGTGTTTGTCTCGTCTCGAGTTTGCTTGCTTGTAATTCTTATTTGATTACATTGACACATACCACCAACATTGGTTGTTCTGTTTACAATTTCCATCAGTTTTGCGGATTATTGTTTTATCCCCTAAACCATTTCAGCTCTCTGTAGACAGACATGCTGTCACTTATAAGTCACTATAACTTAATCCAAACACTCACAATAACTATATATCTTCCCTCTAGCCATACATACCCAGCGACGGGGATTTGAATCCAACCCATTGCCCTAGTTACTGAATTTGTTAAACAATTAACGGCAAGTACCACCACTAAAATAAACACTTTTCCCCTAAATTTAGGAACTTTTCAAAACAATTACAATTGAATTACAACACTATAAACCAAAAACCATTCTTGAAACAAAGTGTTTTTTTTTTTACCACAGTTTGGTAAAACGTAATGTTTATTTTAAGGATTTTTGCCATGTTTGCTTTGTTGACAAAAAATATGAAACTGTTTTTATTCTTCTACTCAATCGCAGCTTTCATGTATTTAATTTTAAAAACATTTCTTTTTAAAACCTAGTCTTGAAAATGGTTTCTGAGATGACAATTTTACCAATAATTTACCATATTAATTAACACTAATAGAACACTACCTTAACACACACATATTGATAGGTGCAGATATTAGACAATTTTACCAATAATTTACCATATTAATTAACACCAATAGAACACTACCTTAACACACACATATTGATAGGTGCAGATATTAATTAAAATAAATTAAAATTTAGTGAAAATCGCACATGACAGAAGTTCTTGAATCAAGCTGGAATGTAATACTTAAGATTGAAGAACAAACGTTTTGTAAAAGTATTCCCACCTATGTCAAAGCACAGGTACAACTTTTCTGTTCATTTGTCATTCAGCCGTCGTTGTTAAAGGTTGTATATATGATGATATGTTTGAAGGTTTCTGTTCAAATTTCAAGAACAAATCTTTCCCTTGCAAGGCTTAGTTGTTTGTCCAACTGGGAACGGAACTGCATTGTTTGACTAATTTTCCATCAAAGTAGTCCTGTAACATTCACTGCAGTTGGTTTGCCTCCATGTAAATTGGCCTTGTGTGACAAGGCCCTTACAGTATCTCTAACGAAATGACATTAAAACCATCGAGAATAAGGCATGGGAACACAATGTAATAATTTCCCTTCAATGTTGTTACGGTATGTTAGGAAATGTTGATCACCACAAAGCTCGTGACTTGTTTCAAGAGACTTGTTTTAATGTAATATATACAGGTGAACAAACTGAAAAGGTTAACGTGTTACCATGGCAACTGTTTCATTTTACCATGGTACGCAGTGTTTGATATGGCTGTTTGACAAGTTAGATTGCTGGGTAAAAGGGACAAAACGCTGTGCCGTTTTGTTTGTAGAAAATAGCAGTCAAAGTATTACATTTGCGTGATTTTGATAAAGTCACTGAACATTTATCTAAAGTTATAATTTTTAAAAGCGGCAATGCTAATTACTTAATACTTCTTAAAAGTTAAATAATCCGTTCGCTATATTCATAAACCCTTTTAAATTTGTTGTTTACATCAACCTCTACAAGAAACCATTCTTAAAATTGGAACTCTGTAAAATTCAAATCAATTACAAAGGTTTTGTTTTCCTTAAGTTAAACCCCACTCATTGCCCATAAATTCATTTCTACCTGTGTTTCCCCTAAACCGTAACGTAACTGTAACTTATTTTGCAGTTTGTTTTTAGGTTTACGAAAAGTTTATTTAACTTTACATTAATATGATAACTTCTTCTGAATTTTAAAGATGGTTTCAGCAGCTATCTACGAAATACAATTCAAAATTACTTTGATTAAAACAATGATTAATAAGTGCACAATATTAATAAATAAAGATTTTAGGGCAAACCTGGCCAATTCAACTACGTAATCTAAAAAACATTTTTGAGCCAAGTAAAATACCAGGTTACCAGTCATGCTGCATTCGATTTTTTTTTAGCTGATAGACCGTATTGGATAACCCTTTTTGCCATGAAAAGTCGCCATCTTGTATGGCAAACCGTATGTGAGTATGATAAATAATGCACAAACATATTAGTCTGCGTTTATTGATCTTTTGACGTTGAAATACCAAATTTTTAACGGATTTTTGTAACACATGTTTAAGACTCGGCTGAACAGCTTTTCAATTTGACAAATAAACGCACCAACATGCGATTGTGTGTTTCTTAATCATTTGACTGTCAATGGGCTTAGCAAATTTTCATCCTGAAATATTGTTAGCCACGAGGTGGAGATTGGCGGCGTATTTTGATTTCAGTTTTTACAATACGACACCCATTCCATTCAGTAGCTCTAATAACTCGTTTGTATGGACCCTTAGTATCACCAGGTTGGATATATTCAGCATTAAGGTTATTATCTACACCAGGTATACCAGAGCATCTATTAAACCACCATCCTCCTTCACTATTTAGACCTGGGCAGTTTGTTTCGTCTCGGTTATTATCTGTATGGTGGTGAATGCTGAAGGCTTGATTGTTGGCAGTCTCAAGAATATCATCTGGAAAAACAAAATAAAATACAAATAACATTTGATGCTCTTTTAAAGGATTCAGGTACTTTTTCAAAAATTAAGTAAGCAATGTTTAATGTCTGGTACCTTTTTTTTTTTTTTTTTTTTTTTAAGAAACGTTACTGCACGCGTGTTCTAGAATATAAGTTATATCAAAGGTGTAAATTAGCAGGCTATACTGTTTCAAAACACTTTCAAAACACTGTTTCAAAAACACTGTTTCACACACGTTTCAGATCGTTTTTATTTATTTATATTAATACTAAAGCCAAACCAACAAGTAAAACAACACCAGCAGTTGCAATTACAATTCAGTTGGGTTATTACTTTCAAGGAACTTACTTCTGCATCCAATGAGTTCAATGCGTACAGCAGGATATCCGACGTCTGTTTGAGTGACACGGATGAAGCGTGCTCGGATCGGCTGCCGAAACAAGATGGTTACCGGTGCGGGTTGCTCCGTGTTACCACGGAATATCTGTAGCACAGGATATATTGAACAACTTGATTAAGGTAAAATGCTCTTTTTTTGACACCTTTGCTTTTATATTAGTCACAAAGAAAAACTAAATCTATTGTTCATAATGCTGCAATGTTCCTTGTGCGTGCGAGTTTCTGGGATTATCAATTGTCCTTGTTTAAAGCTAAAGTTGAGTAACAAGTCCACGATAAACAAAACTCGTCAATTTAAAGAGGCACACCGGCTCACCGTATACGCAATTTAGTTGTGTAGGATCATAAAACATATTTTTATAGTGAGTGCTCTTCTCCATTCCTGGTAGCCTTGCTCAAGGCAGTCGAATTATTCACTCCGAAAAAAAGACCGCCGCTGTGTAAAAACCCACCCGTATTCAACTGTGCGTAAAACCCACCCGTATTCACACGACACGATGCCCCCGTACACTATCCGCATCCCATGCGGAGGCCATCAGGCCGACAGCCTTGTAGGATCTGTGTTGAAGCCACTGACCTCATTACTATAATAAGCGAAGAGTTCCCACGGTCAGCTCATTACCATAATGCCCGCAAAAGACGAGACACGTTTACCTCACACACCACCACCACGGACGCCTGATAGGGTCCAAAGGTCGTGATAAGGGAAGTGCGTGATTGGACGTCAAAATAAATAATTCATTTGCCTCACATCCTGTGTTGTCTGATAGGTCTGACGAACGATATACATATTCATGAGCTGCATACTAGCATATCCTAGAGCCCCCCCCCCCCAATTTCGTCCACTATTGGAATTTGTTCAATACAACACATTAAAACGGGAAGATACAGACCCGACAAGGCTGTCGGCCTGACGGCCTCCGCATGGTGTACGAGTGCGATGACTTGTGTTAACAGTATTCGTGCGATGTGACAGTGTGTATACGGGTGGGTCATTCGGTCGCACACACCATGCACGGAGCGAATAATGCGACTGCCTTGAGCAAGGCTACATTCCTGGCAGACCTTTGAAGTCAATATCTTAGTCTATGTTGTGGCCCAAATAGCCCAATTCAGCCGGTGTGCCCCTTTACAAAACCAATTTTGTTAGTGCAATGACAAAACCATTTACCTGAGGTTCTTCTTCTCCCTGGTGGCTAACATAGACCCAAGTAACGTTATCAAGGCTGTATTCTACTTGAAATGACGGTTCATTTGTCCCTTGTGCTATGACTCCCTCAACTAGAGTTACTAACAGCAGGTCAATCTGAAGCCGTGGTGATTCGTCTGGAATGATATGGGCTTGCCTAAGAAGGCGTTGTCTACATACCCAGCGTACTGTAAATACAAACGTTTGATTAATTGAAGATTTTAATTTGATGCGTTGTTCTCCAGTTCTGGTAAGTTCTGGGTTGTCTTTATAAAAGGCTTCTCTATAACACGATAGGCTCAAACTGGGCTCTGTTTCGTGAGTTAAATAAACAAATTTTGTTTTGGTTCATCAATTGAGTTTAGAAATACTTCATCAACAAAAAAACTAATTTGTGAACATTATAGTTTAAAAGGTCACCAAGCTTTTGATAATTCGTAGTTTGTGCTTTACAAACAAATATTTTACAAATTGTTCTTTCAAAAAATTACAATAAATGGAGCCTTTAAAACAACCTTGATATATTATCAATATAATCAGTGGAGCCCTGGTAATGGCGAGAACAAACTAAAAGTAGACATACCAGTTGGTGGTATCTCGGAGCGCTCCAGAAACAGGGTGTAATCGTCAGGTCCGACGCGGAACTGTTTCTTCAGCAAATGACCCGTTTTATTTTCTTCATTGGTTAGGTCCAAACGGATTGTCCAGTTCCCTCCAGTCAGATTATGAAGAATCTCATTGCCAAGCCAGAACTCACCATCCATTGACCCAAAGCCTTTTTTGTATTCTGCCCAACTGCGGTCGAATTTGACGGACCTATTAACGCGCCGCTGGAACACCTTCAAAGCAATTATTTATATGATAATATTTTGACTTGGCCGTCAGATTTATCTCTATTTATTTTTAAACGTATGTAACCGGTATGAATAATACCCCCTCTAAAACTAAATTCGTACATGTATAATTACGTCACTGTTGTTATAAATATTCATCTATGCAAATCACGCTCAAATTTTAAGGAAAACAATGAGGTTTTGAAAACTTTGGAAAATATTTGCAATAATTAGTGTGTTCGTTGCAAACTTCTCAATTTCGTGGAGTAATGACTCAATTTTAATACATTTAACAAACAGTTATTGCATTGGCTGTTAGTCTAAAGTATTTTTCATGAAAACAAAAATGGAAAACGTTGCAAACTGTGAGTTAAACAGTGCACCAGGTTCGTCTTCAAAAGGTGTGATGGGCAAAATGACAAAATGCATTAAATATTTGGACTAAAGACACATTTTAAACCACCATATCTGTCAAAAAGACAGTACAAAAGCTATATAAATCTAAACAAGTGAGTTTTGTGGTTGGTTTTAAGGCTAGAGAGGACGTCTACTAGTCTGAGGTTCAGTGGAAAATCACTCAAAAGAAATTTGGCAGAATGTCCAAAGGGCTTAACAAAGTGTGTTTGTTCGAAGGAATGTTAAGTGGAGAGTAATTTATTTGTTTGTTTGTTTGTTTGCTTGCTCGCTCGCTCGCGTGCATGCTCGTTGCTCGCTCGCTCGCTTGCTTGCTTGCTTGCTCGCTTGCTTGCTTGCTCGCTCGCTCGCTCGATTTCTCGATTGTTTGTCTGTTTTTCTGTTTGTATGTTTGTCTGTCTGTCTGTTTGTCTGTTTGTATGTTTTTTTTCTGTCTGTCTGTCTGTCTGTCTGTCCGTCCGTCCGTCCGTCCGTCCGTCCGTCCGTCCGTCCGTCCGTCCGTCCGTCTGTCTGTCTGTCTGTCTGTCTGTCTGTTTGATCTTCCCCTTCAGTGAACTCGGCAAACTCCCACAAAGGGATATAAACACCAAGCTGACAACAGCCAATCCCTCTCATACAAACATTGGTTTAACGTCTATGATTATGAATTACACAAATCAACAAAATGTGATTAAGTAACTAGACGACAATATTTGTTGTAGTCATTGTGAAATCAGCGGTTAGGTGGGGGATTCGGACCAACAACCTTGTGCATCATCTTTGTTGGGATGCAACTGACTTAAAAAAAAGTGTTTGTTTGAAGTTGACGTGTCTGCGATGTCATTGATCCTAAATGTATATTCACCTCAGTTTCGCTATCCATATTGGTGGAGAGCGCTTCACGTGGTGGTGTGTAAACGGTTGATACTGACCAGCTGGAGCTCTGTTTATAACCGTTTTTTCGGATACTACGCGCTAGTCTTGGTGCAAAACGTTTATTGTTACAGGCGATGCGGGCGCTGTTGGTGAGTTGGCCGCTCTGCGTGTGAAAGGAAAACGGGAAACGTCTTGCACCAGGACTACGACGCGCACGAACGGTTATGAAAAGGCAACACACGTTCAGAGCTCAAGTACATCGGACAACGGCTAAGATTTACAAAGTTCCTACTTTATTACGCATGTTAACCCAGAAGGCATTCATGAATAGGAATAAAAGGGTAGCCACTCGTTCCTAAACCGCCGTTTAAAACCTTGCAGGGTCGTGGCCGTACGATCACACGACCATGACCCAGCCGGTTTTAAACGGCCGTTTAAGAACTCGTCGCTACCCTTTTAATCCCTTAAATAAATACCACTTTAGTGATGTACTTACAATCCAGCCTGTATGTTTCGTCATATCACAGAACACCTGTATTCCATTCTCATTCTGGATGGGATGGATTGTGTAGATACCATCCTCCTTACGACCAGCATCCAACAAATCCTGACAGTCTGAAGGAATAATCAAAACGAAAATATTTATTTTAATATTATCGATAATTTGTTGTCTATAAATTGATAATTCAGATCACGTTGTTCGGCGTTGCTACACTTTTGTCTCCCATCTAAATTTATTTAGAAAACATGTTTCCCCTGGAAACAGAGTATGAACAAAAAATGTATATACGCAGCCGTTTCCTCTATTAAGTATTAAGCTCAATGCGTTAGCTGATTTCCTGCAAAAAGTGGTTCTTCACATCGGTGTTAGGGTAACAATATTGTCTTGACCCGATGGAAAACATAGCATTTGTTGATTCGATGCGGTGCTGACTGCTAAAAAGTCGTTACGTGCCTCAAGCAATCGAGCTAGCTTGGCATTATATTAGTGATACTTCTTCTGTAGCAATGCAAATGCAATTTGTGTTGGAAACTCGGAAAAGTACCGAACAACTATTGTGCATAATTTTTGTTAGTTATCCCCGACAGGGGCTAGCTCGATACCATAGTGGTAGTACTTCACTCTAGCCATGCAAAAGTGTTTGATTCTAATCCCACCCGAGTCTTCTGTCCTAATCTCCAAATCTTCTTACCCTTCATATGGCAATCATAACGATCATGTATCTCTTCTTGGTCATCAGTGAAGATTGGTTCAAAAGTGTAGCTGGGTTTAGTCTTTATTTGTGGAGCTACTTTAAACAGCCCTCCTGGTCGGATTGAGGTACAGGAACACATATCCTCAAATGGTTGGATCCATCGTAGTCGGTTTCCTTCATCTGGGTCAGGTTCTTGGGTTAAGTAGCAAACTTTAGTAGCAGCTACGTCACTGGCACTCAGCAAATAAACTAACAACAGAAACAGATAATACCACGCAGTTGGATTTGGTTTATGTTAGTGTTGTTTGTACGAATGTATTCTACTTATACGCAGTGATGTTAAACAAAGTCTTGCTTTATGCAGACTGTTTCCGTATTTGAGAATTAATCAAGCAAAGAAAAACAGTATATTGAGGTATATTGTGATAAGAGTTTTACTTCAAGATTAACTGTAGGTGCTCTAACATCTTCACTATCTGACCATAACGTTTGCGGCCTTCGTCTTAATATGTTTTTGACTTTCATAAGCATACATTTTAAACATTAATCACATCCAAGTTTACAAACCAAAAATCAATTCATGTTCTTGGTTCAACATTCAATTGTATTGATAGTCACGCGATTGGTGAAAATAATAATAATCAGATTGTGACAAAAGCATGACACAAAGTGATCAATACAACATTTTTTACACTTTCAGGGGTGGAGCCCATATGAACTGATACAAAAAGAGATACAATGTGAAAAGAGCTTTACACACTGCTGTATACCCTCAGGTTCACCGTTTACTGTTGTTTCTTATAATACATGCTTTCTTTACCACACAAGCAGGAAGAGTGTGCTTAAGCGAAGGTCTACATAAAGTTCAAGGTGACAACACAGTGTCAGTTGCTAGTTGCTTTTTCTACCGATGATGTATCATATAGCAACAGTGTTTGGATCCGATGTAAGCTTACAGTGTGAAATACCATTGCTCTCCTTGTATAAGGTATTATTTTGATATAAAGACACCTATTAGTATAATAGCGGTACGTTTATCAGTCAACATCGGATACACTTCGATGATGTCAGTCGTGTTTATTTTAGGATCGATTTGGGGTGATCGTTCGATATCGATTGATTTGCCTGACATTTGAACATTGAAAGGTTGTATCAACACATGGATATGTTGCATTGATCTTCTTGCCATTTCATAGGGAAACATTATTCATAAATACCCCAGACAATTCTGCTACTCCTTTTGGTGGAGAGCGCGTCACGTGGGGGTGTTTAAACGGTTGATAATGACCAGCTGGAGCTGTTTATAACCGGCTGGCTTCCGCGTGTCGGGCGCGCAAGCTCATGTACGCCAATATCATCACGCGGAACGCAATTCATAGCTATTACTAACAGCGCGTGATATATTTATAAGCGCGCGCGCGTACACACAACCCACGCGCATCAAACAGATTTTTCACAAAGTTTTTGAAAAACATATTTCAAACCTCGGATTTATCAAAGTGTCTATAATGGTACTTTTTTACGTTTTTAACAAAAGGGCATCTTATGAATGGGAATAAAAGAGTACCGATTCGTTCTTAAACGTCCGTTTAAAAAGTCGTCGCTACCCTTTTATTTCCTGATTATAAACTGTGCACGTATCTACTTACATCATTGCGCGACATTGTCACCTAAACTTGTCAGTTACAGTGGCTAAACGAGCATATACCCTAACCTTTGACTCGCAAATTCGCTTTTTACGTGATGTAAAACCATCAGACAAAACAGACCAAAATTGCAAGGGACAAATTATAATTATTACATACATACAAAGAAAAACAGTTACACGAGTATTGCAAACAAAATAAATACCAGACGAACTTAAGTCAAGAGAAAAAGAGTGATCAACATTTTATATGTAAGTGGATTTAGATGCAACATCCTACAGAGGTAACTACAAAACCGAAATTTGCCATGAAAAGAAAATATTACTGCGTACATTTTTCTCCTTGTAAATATGAATACAAACAGGTTTTTTTTTTACGAGGTAACCTTTTTTAACGCGTACACCCCTTTAGCGAGTAACAAACAGCGTGCAACATGCAACACCATAGCGAAATAAACAACCAGCTGGAAAATATACGAACAACACATGAAACAAAAGGAACAACTCCTGAAAAGACATATACGAATGTTTCAGAAATAATTTACCATCGGAAATGTACCAACCACCAACATGAAAATGTAAAACGCTTTTAGTGAGCATCAAAATGATCAAACTGATTCATTGACAAGTCATCGGTTTTTGACAATATCATGATGATGAAGAAACGAAACAGTAAAACTAAATATTTCAACCACCATCAACGAGTCAACTATGAAGGGGAAATTACTAATCATTCACTTCTATTCACCATGTAAATTCACCGTATCTTTTAACGCGAGGCGCTTATTGTATTCTGCACACATTATTACCCAGCAATTTGAACTAATCTGTTATTCAATGAAATCATTAATCAAATCGACAATACGTGTAGTACGCAATGTCAAGTCGTGGTACTTGTTGGCATTTAAAACCACGATTCTATAAATTTACTTTAAAGACAGTGGTCACTATTGGTAATTGTCAAAGACCTGTCTTCTCACTTGGTGTATCTCAACATATGCATATAACAACAAACCCGTGAAAATTTGAGCTCAGTCGGTTGTCGAAGTTGCGAGATATTAATGACAGAACAAAAAACACCCTGGTCACAGTTGTGTGCTTTCAGATGCTTGATTTCGAGACCTCAAATTCTAAACTTGAGGTCTCGAAATCAAATTCGTGGAAAATTACTTCTTTCTCGAAAACTACGTCACTTCAGAGGGAGCTGTCTCTCACAATGTTTTATACTATCAACCTCTCCCTATTTCTCGTAATCAAGAAAGGTTTGATGATAATTATTATTTTGAGAATTACCAAAAGTGTCCACTGCCACTGATGGAAACAAAAACAACATCCAAGACATTCGGACGAAGATGGAGTAAGCAATTAAGATGAGTATGGTTTTACCCAGTGGTCACATTCAATAGACTTGCGAGTCTCGCGAAGATAAGGTCACTATTGAGTTTCCGGGCACCTCTGAGCAAGCCGTAGGCCTACAACTAGCGTGATATTAACGTTGGTTCATTTTGAGGTGAGGTAAAACGCACAAAATAAAAGAACAATCATACAATATAGTTGTACAATCTAACAATGACATCAAACAGGTGTAAGAAGCTGTTATTTAATTCAATCACTCAGAAATGTTGTCAACGCCCCTACTGCGAGTGATGCATAGCAGTTTGACCTGATTGACAACAAGCAGTTTTTTATCAGCAGGTTGAATTTTGGTTCGCACAGGTTTAACAAGTATTCAGCGTACTTAAAATAACAGCTTCCTACTAACTATTATTTCTACAAGGATGTAAGGGCACCTCTGCAAATACAAAATAAAAACAGAGTACATAATTTAATGATCAAGATTACTCATGACGGAAGCAGGTCCGTTGCCTCACATTTTATCAAGAACTACCGCACAGTTACTTCACACGCGCGCCCAACGTATTATGGCACCATGGGAAACAATTGCACTTTTCAAAGAAATATTCGGGCTTAAGTAGTTTGCTAGATTACTTAAAATCAAAATATCGAGGAAAAAATTCAACTGAATTTTTGATGAGAGTCTGCAATACTCGTTTTTTTTTTACCTAGAGGAGAAAAACTGTGCACTTACCACCAAGAACCAGGAACAGCAAAGGACCCATCCTGTCCTCTGCACTGACAAAAACTCTCTGTATCAACAAAGACAGGCAGAGTTCTTGAATCGTCTTGAAACAGAGCAGCAATTTTACCAACAGATGCAGAGAACAATCTAAAACCGAGGCGAAAATGTGTATTTGTGTTGATCAACAGCTTCCCTCCCTGCACTGAGCAATTAAATATACACACAACGTTTATATACACATAATGTACACACTGCGTGTAGATGCATTATCACTTTACACATTTTTTGCAAAACGGTGTTTTTTTACAAACTAAGTGGCGCATGTGCAGAACACAAAAACACAGCGGCTTGGGGTGTGGGTTCACGTGGAAAGCTTTTGTTTCCTAGATGCTCTGTATTGCAATCAAATTATACTATGATACTATTTGGCACATGGGTTCCTTTTTGGCGGGATTTAATATTAGTGGTGTATGCAAAACTATTAACACTTAAATACACTGGACACTATTGGTAATTGTCAAAGACTAGTCTTCTCACTTTGAGTATCTCAATATATGCATACAAAACAAACCTGTGACAATTTGAGCTCAATTGGTCGTCGAAGTTGCGAGATAATAATGGAGAAAAAAAACACCCTCGTCAAACGAGGTTGTGTGCTTTCCGATGCTTGATTTCGGGACCTCAAGTTCTAAATTTTAGGTCTCGAAATCAAATTCGTGGAAAATTACTTCTTTCTCGAAAACTACGTTACTTCAGAGGGATCCGTTTCTCGCAATGTTTTATACTATCAACATCTCCCCATTAATCGTTGCTAAGTAAGGTTTTGTGCCAATAATTATTTTGAGTAATTACTAATAGTGTCCACTGCCTTTAAACTGGTAAAGAAATTGTCCAAGTGATTGTTTTTGCCGACATTATTCTACAATGAACAGTTTTACGGCGTGGAGTTAGGCGTGGGGGTCATAGAGATGCTTTGTCGTGCAATCTGAGCCACTGTTTGGTAATTAGTATATCTTTCTGCGAGGGATGTTGTTACTTTAAGGAGAAATTGATTATCCATTCTAATCATATTATTTTTCGCGAGGCGAGCTTGGTTAAATGGCCAAGCCATAATTTAAAAACAAAACCGGTAAATAGGGTGCACGTTGTGACATTGTTTACTCATTTCTAAAAAAAATACAGCACCTCATGAAGTAATATTTCACTGGAAGCTTTCTACTATCTTCAAACCGTGTACGTTTAACGCAAAGATGTGCACATTGTTTTTTGAGTCCTACAAAAAGTACCAACAACCCTTTAAACTTATACCGCAGTATAAGACAACTTGTTTTTAATATTCTAATTTGATTTGCAGGAGTTCTTCAATTTTCAATCTGGATTTTTGTCTCAAGAAACCCCCCCCCCCCAAGTTTTCCTGATGAAAAATATTTATATAATATAACTGATCAGAGCTAAGATTAGCCCTATTAATTTATTAGAACACATGCATACGTTTTGCATTATTTACCATAACGAATATCCCTTTGGGAACAACCTACTCAAGCCGTACATAGTATGACCATGCCAAACGCTACCGACGACCATTGCATGCGTATATATCGCACCGTGACTGTTCCATGAACAGTAGGATTTGTGTATTGGGGATGCATGACACCAGTAGTAAGCAGCGCTGCAAACAATTGTACACTGAAAAACGATTCATCAAGTTTTTAGGGCACTGAACCACCTGTCGCTAAAATTTAATTAGTAGCCACTCGATCGCACCGTGAAGCTTGAGCAAGATGTATTCAGTTTTAGAATTTTCTTGATTTTATTAAAACTGTACTTATATTAAAGTGTTGGTTTTAAACCTAATGATTCAAACATTATCTTTTGGTTGAGAAAAAAAAAACAGAAACAAAAACCAACTAGTTAAATGTGTTTGTGAAAACAAACACAATGTGCCGCCAACTAACGCCTTTTAAAAGCATTTTACGATTTGACGACTACAGAATAGACTATTTAACAGGAAGGGAAACGTATGTTGAAAACGCCTTGAACATAGACTATACACAAAGCTACATAGCGCACTCAAAGGTTGTAGCGTGACCAAACGTTGTACGACCCATGGGGGAAACACGTATTTCTTTGAAGGAGCACATTGCCTTGGAGCAGACGAGTTTGTTATAAAATGCATATGGGTAGAAAGATGTTTTAAAAGTAGAATACAATGATCCACACAAATTTGCCACGAAATTGCACGGTTTTCCTTTTACTTTGCGAACTAACACGGTCGGCCACTCATGGGAGTCAAACTCCCATAAATTGCCGACCGTGTTAGTCGACGAGGTAAAAGGATAACCGTGCATTTTCGAGGCATGTTTGTGTGGATCATTGTATTCTACTTTTACAACATCTTTCTACCCATTAGCATTATAACAAACGATTACAAACGCTTTTCAAAGACCAACTCTACCGTTCCAAAACAATTTGTTTCTTTAAACAAGAAAAAAAAAAGTCAACTTCCAGTTTGAATCGCAAGACAAAATGGGGGTAATATCTGTGAACGTTCACGCGGATTTTAAAGACCTTTCCGATGATATACTGACTGTAAGACCCCATTTTGTAGATCAAAATATTTTTTCGAAATAATTAATTTTCAATTTGCACAAATCAAGAATTTGTGGAATGCAAAGCCATTGGACACTTTCTGAACATAACACAATTTAAAAGTTCACAGTATTATAATTAACTTACAGGGATTACAGAAGGTAATGGTAATAGACTTCCCTTGAAACTATATTCCATGATATGCTTTACTTTTTGAGAAAACTATTATCAATTCTCGGATTTGTTTTAAACACATGTCAGGACACGGCGAAACGTGCGGATGGGTGGGTTTTTCCGTTTTTTTCTCCAGACTCCGATGACCGATTGAGCCTAAATTTTCCCAGGTTTGTTATTTTATATTTAACTTGTGATACACGAAGTGTGCCTTTGGACAATATCGTTTTGTGTGATTGCTCTAAACAGCTTCCTCTCCTAATGGATATCTAACCAGGTGTGAGGAATCAACAGTCTATTGAATGACACCACATAGTTTACCAAGTCTATTACCTACTCGGTCATGATCCGAATACCTCCCTGGTCGGACTTTGATTAAGCCCATCCTTCGCCCGAGTTTGGCGAAAAGATGTTTCAATTGTTGAGCCTCTTGAAGTAAGGTACTATAATCGTCTATTATTATTATTATTATTATCGTGGTTAAAATTTGAAAAGGTACCTTTAAGGCTTTTTTTACCTAGAGTTATCGTACTTTTCATGAATGATGCCGTTGGATATTATTTCTGGTCCAGAAGTGATGAGTCATTAGGTAACAATAGGTGCCTCTCGTTAACGGGTACCGGTAGTTCTAATGATGATTGGTTTTTATTGAACAAAATTAGTTTATAATGGTTTTTACCCGGAATTAAGTAAATGAACTGATCTATTGCTAAGTCATTAGTGTTTTGACAGTATCACGCTATGGCACAAATTTATAATAAGCCAAATTAATATTTCTTCGTGAACCCCAGAGTTATCCACATTAAACACTATACACGATAGCTCGCACATTGGTTTTTCACTATTTTACACGTACATCACAACATAATTATTTGTTTAACTTAACAACTAGTTACTACTTATTCAAGCAGTTAACAGTTACGTCTTTTCCCAAAAGGCACAGTCTATTCTCTGCGACAGTCTTTCCCTCTCTTCTCTCCGTTAAAAAATGTTGAGTAAATTCCTTACTTACGAGATCCAATGATGAGAGTAGCCGGTTGCCGAAACTCGAAAACCCGTTGGGAAATTTGGAAAGTCTTCTTGGGTTATCTCATGGAAACCTGATGAGTGGATTCTCTTAGTTCATATAACGATGTTGTTTAGGCAGTGGACACTATTGGTAATTACCCAAAATAATTATCAGCATAAAACCTCATTTGGTAACGAGTAAAAAAATATAATGTTTTGATATTTTCCACATTAAACTGTATACTACCCAATAATGCATTTGGCGACATCTGACTCATTTTCACAGATTGGGTCACATAATTATGCTAATTCACGGTCAAATGCACATGTCAAATGCGGTCAAATGCACATGTGTCGTCATGAACGTCCAACAAGTTCACTGGAATTTAATAATTGAGAGGATTGCCTTCTGCAGCAATGCGCACTCTTGTTGACTATTTATTTTTAATTTGAAGGTGCGTTTTCTTGTCCCACAAATACTAGTCTTGAAGTCAAGTCGCCTTGCTGCTTGTTTTCCCCAACGTTCCCACTGTAGTGGGGACTAGAAACAATCATTGATCCCACAATATGTGTGCGTGTCATTCCTAATATTACTGTATTGGATAGTTTGTACCGAGCTGTGTGTACTTGCATTTGACTTGCATTCGACGTTTAATTGGTTTAGGAAAGTGAGAACATGAATATTAATCTTACATCTTGCAGCTTATGGCAAAACAGAGTTTGTCACTCGGCCGCTTGTGTGTGTACAATTCCTATACGCGTCTCTTAATGCCTGATGTACGTCACAATGCTAACCCAAAACTAGGCACAGCCACTGCAAGCGGTGGCAGTCGTGCGCCCATAGCCTAATTTTGGGTAAGAATTATGACGTCATGCATAAATGTAAGGCGCTAAGGCGCATACTTTGTTCACTAATATGGATATATAATCGATAGTATCAATTAATGATAATGCAGCGGTCAAAATGCTTTCAAGAAACAGTCGCACATTGTCATACTGGAATAAAATATTATGATTTTTACAATGATGGGAAAGAAACTGTCATTTGTAAACAAAATCTAGCCAGTAAAAATAAAAATACATTCCCATGTCTATAATGAATTATTCCTGACAGGCTACCATTAACCATTTGTATGGAAACGTTTGCATAAGCATTGTAGTATTTACCATAATATGAATATTCATTTGGGAACAAACTACCCAAGTCGATAGAGCAAGAACCATGTAACGCGCTACCTACAACCGTTAAATGATTTTCAATATCGCACTGCTACTTTTGCATGCATGGCATGATGTGTGTTTTAGAGATGCCTAGCGCTTGTATAAGGCATGTGCAGGCAGAAAACTGTTTACTGTATAACGACTTGTCATCAAGTCCTCTCGTCATTGAATAACAACCACGAGTCTAGCTATTGCTAGGGGACTAGTCTAGTTCACACCTAGACTGGTCCCCTGTCTTTATCGTATAATTTAATTGAGAAATGAACGCAACGCCAACATTGCATATGTAAGTCTCACTGCCAATATCTGGCGTTAGAAGTTCTGGCTTACATTTTCTTCACCCCAACATGGTCCGAATACCTTTGTGATCTGATTCTACCTTTCTGTCGAGTTTGGCGAAAATAATATACGAACTTGTCGAGACTCTTACAGTAACAAACTAGAAAAGTGGTTGAAATTTAACACAAATACATAGGCTTGTTATTCACGTAGAGTTATCGTACGTTTCATGAATGAATGGTGCCGTTGGATAACAAATTAATTCAGGTCCGGAAGTGATGAGTCATTAGGGAACAATAGGTGCCTCTCGTTAACAGGTACTGGTTATTTTAATGGTGATTGCATTTGTATAGGATTGACCGAAATTAGTTTATGATGGCTTTTTACCTGGAATGAAATGAACGAACCGATTAATTATAAAGTCATTAGCCTTGACAGTATCACGCTATGGCACAAATTTACACCCGAAGCTAAATTATTATTTATCCAATGAACCCCAGAGTAAACCATATTAACACTATACACGATAGCTGGCATGGTACAGTTGGTCTCATTTCGCACCTTGGCTTCTCACATTTATTACAAAACAGTTGACACGTACATCACAGCATAATAATTTATTAAACTTAACAACTGGTTACAGTTTTTAAAATGGTTTATTTGTGCAAATAAGCCATTCGGGCTTTTACCATACATTCATTGCAGTATTTACATAATTTTATTTACAAATAAGAAAACAAAAAACAAAACTGAGGAAAGTGCAAAACGTTGATGCTGACACTTCAAAAGGTGGGCCTTTTTAGAGACGCCTTGGGTCGGTTTTGACACGTGTTACCTCACTTTATGCTTAGAGAAAACCTAAGGGAGAAAACAAAGCAAGGAAACGTATTTTGCACTATAGGTTATGCATTGTGACTTTAACAAGAGAAATCTGAGAAACTCGGGCCAGACTCGGACACTATACCAGATTTTGGATTGTTTTGATAAATGCGGTGGCTCGGGTGTGTTTGTTTTCAAATTCAGCTCTATTCCTGGCCAACCACACTGCCATTCGGTAGATTGACGGGATTCTGTTAAGTTGCTGCACTGTAATTTTGGGTTTATTGGTTTCGTACAATGAGAAGAATATAGTGTCCGCGAATATAGTGTCCGCGTAGTGGCTCACGTGCCCATTGTTGAGCCTACTCATGTGGTCAGCGAGCCACGCGCCTGCCGGCTTAACCACGCTGCATTCAATGAAAGCGTGCTCTAGTGTTTCGAGCCGACCGCAATGCGGGCAACTCCCAGTTGCCCCTGGGTTTTTGCGCATTCTGTAGCCGATAGGTAAGACATTATGTGCTATTTTGAAATTCAAGCTAGTTTGGCTGTTGAGGAGATTGGCGCACAATGTTCTTTTCCACGCGACTTGCCAACTTTTCCCTGGTAAGTCTCTTTGGATCTTAGGCTTGGTCTCTCGGGACTCTAGAATGGATGCAAGGTAAGTATTTTGTTTCAGCTTTGTCCAGTCCATAACAAGTTGTTTGTTTTCCGGAAGGTTTTAAGAACTGAAGTGTAAAAATCTGACTGGGTGTCGCAGTGAGGGGTGTTACTTCGAATTAACTCTGGTTTTATGTCCCTAAGGGAAAGGGCGCACCAGTACCTCGCCAGAGATTTCCACTTCGCTGGTTTTTCACTGATAAGTTGTTTTATATGCATCCCTTGCATAGTAGCCATTTTGTCTTCAATATTCGCTACCCCAAGGCCACCTCGGGAAGTGGTGAGAAACATGGTGTTCCGGTTGACAAATTCGCCTTTGTGGCCCCAGATGAATCGAAATATGAGTTGGTTTATTTTCGTTATTTCTCGTGGGCGGGGTAACTTCAGCCAAGTACCATATTTTGGGCAAAATGTATGTGTTAGTGACCGTGACCCTTCCTTTCATGGTTAGATCCCGGCCACTCCCATCGTTGATTGATTGTTCGATTTTGGAAATTTGTCGGTCCCACATTTCTTTTCGGGATTCTTTGTTTCCGAAATTAACCCCGATAATTTTGACTGAGTTACCCCAGGCTATGTCAACTGGTCCATCCAACTTTCCACTCCACCTCCCAAGATAAAATCCTTGGGACTTTTGCTGGTTGAGCTTGGAGCCGGACGCTTTCTCATATCTCTCGATCAGTCTAAAGCTGTGGACAACGGAACGGTCGTTTGACAGGATAAGGGTAGTATCATCGGCATACATGGAAACTCTAGCTTCGGTCCTACCGGGTAATTTGATCCCCACGATAGATGGATCACCTCTCAGCGCGCAGCCTATAGGTTCCAAGGCCAAAATGTACAGTAGGGGGGATAGGGGGCAACCCTGTCTGACCCCGCGTGACAGTGAAAAGGGTTCCGAAATGTGACCATTGCAAATAACTGCACTGTCTATGTCTGTGTACAGTATTTCGACCCACTTTTGGAAATTTGGACCGAAGCCAAATTTTCCTGGTACTTGCCTGAGATACCCCCAGTTTACCCTGTCAAAAGCTTTTTCTTGATCGAGAGACACAAAGACCGCGCCCATATTCTTTTGCTCAACGTAATCTTGAACGTTTCGGAGCAAGTGTGCATTGTCTAGTATTGATCTACCCTCCACCGAACAGGTTTGATCCAAATGGATAACACTGTTCAGGATTGTGCGTAGTCTGGTGGCGAGGATCTTGGAGATGATTTTGTAGTCAACGTTTAACAACGAGATCGGACGCCAGTTTTTTAGGTCGTCACGGCTGCCCTTTTCTTTAAAAATCAGGGTGATTAACCCGTTCTTTTGAGTTTGGCTTAAATTACCATTTTCAAAGACCGTGTTGATTACATCGCAAATATCTTGCCCAATCTCGTTGAAAAACGTTTTGTAAAAACAACTGGTTACTACTTATTAAAACCATTGGTCACTTTCGGTACAGAAAACAAATTAAACGTTTTCAGATTTAGAAATAACTTCCAGTGTCATCTCCCACCGGTGATGTGTTTATATTGTTGTTTGTAATTTGTACGTTTCTCTTACGTTTATCAGTTTATCCTTGTTTGCATAAAGTCAAAGTTCAGTGGCCACAGCCAATCGCCTGCGGACATCTAAGGAATTTCGTTTAAGGTGTGGCAAGCCCCTATTTTTGTATACATATACCTGGGTGCCTGTATTTCCAAGTCATTTCTGTTCCTGATTCCGTTGTGTTCTGTTCGAGTATATTTTAGTTCTTCTCAGTCATGTAATTTTCCGTAGCCATCTCCCGTAAGTAACTTTATTCTGTTTACAACTGTTATTTCTAGCATTTATTTCCCTTATGTATAAATATCTTTATTTTAACCTTCACAGTAAAAACTTCCCTTATGTAAGCATTTTCCTGTTCAGCATATTCAGCAAGTTGCCGTTTTCTCATTTTCCTAATAGTTATTTATCGCCGTTTGAGCCAACTCAATCGGTCCCCCTTTTACGGCTTATTGTCTCTGGAGTTAATTTGACGTGTTATTCATTCTCTTGCTGCTTCAGCCTGTATTTATTATATTGCTTGGAATTATTTTTTATAAGTCCCCCGTTGTTTCCTGTATATTTATTGTTTGTTTATGTAATGTTTATACCAGAATACCAGTGAACGCCCCCATAATACCTATTTACCATGTGCACGGATCTAGTTTCTGAGTCTCTCCCGGCAATGATGTAAGTTTATTAAATGTATTAGTTATTTCACTGTTGTAATTTAAACGCCGGGTTTGTCTTTGTAGTGCCTTATATTCAAGTTTCACTTTAATATCAGCCCTCGGTCATTGCTTGTTTTATCGCTGTATCTCGTTCTGCATTTAAAGTTGTTTTTGTTAGACTGATTATGGTTCGCCTTTGTCTCCCTTCCCTTAATTGTTTAATAATGTGCATTTTTTTGTGTCATTTATTAGCTATTTATGTATTTGTTATTTATAGTTTCACCTGTGTAATGTTATACACTAAGTGCAAATAAATGGGAAAAGCTCATCTAAAGGTCTCCGCCGTCTCCAATTTGTACCGTGCATGTGACAGGTTACTTGGAGTTACTTTGGATGTAGCAGATGGTTACTTGGGGTTACGTTAGAGCAAGGGTATATGTATTCATAGGGTATGTTGTAGTACGGATTTAATGTTTTGTTGAGATGTATATTCATTGACCCTAAGAGAAAGGTGGTTAATAAACGAATCCCTGCCCAATTATGTATATGATTTGATTGAATATTGATTGTGCAATAAAGGATCTAGTGATCAGTTTTACCGACAGCCAATTTGTCAAGGTTTCTCTGCTTACGTGTAACTTGTGTTTGTGTACCTAACATAATTTGACTGATCATTTCGCAATCGGCGGTATATTTCCTCTCACAGCCTTTAGACCCCTCGATGTTCTTTAAGTCTGGAGAATAGTTAGGCCAAGGATCAAATTGTAATTTGCCTGTAATAATTTGCAATTGCCCGCCACACAACTTTGGCTGCTGCACGCATGCATCGTTGGGCAATCATATTATCTGCCTACACCTATGACATTTAGTTCAAAAGGTCAGGGGATCATGAAACGCGGATGCGTTATCTAGGTTACCTAGAAAAGTGGATCATACCACTCATGAGGAAGTAAAGTATTTCTCATACTTAGACGAGTTACCAGTCACTGCTAAGGATATTAGTAGAGCTACACTGAAAGATCCAGTGTTAGCTAGAGTACATGAGTTTGTAGCAAATGGTTGGCCAAATTATGTACAGGATGAAGGTGTGAGACCCTTTTTCACTCGTAGAGATGAGTTAACTGTAAAACAAGGTTGTATTCTATGGGGTTTGCGGGTGATCATCCCACCCAAGTTCACATCTAGATTGCTAGATGATCTTCATGAGCAACATTTAGGCATATGTCGTATGAAGGGTTTAGCACGAAGCTACCTGTGGTGGCCAGGTTTAGACAAGGATATTGAAAGTTTGGTAAATGCATGCACCACTTTTCTCTCTGTCCGAAACGCACCCCCAAGACACCCTTAAAAAACATGGGAGTGGCCAACAAGGGTATGGCAGAGATTACACATTGACTATGCTGAACTTAAAGGCCAACATATGTTAACTTTGGTAGATAGTCACTCTAAGTGGGTTGAAGTGTATCCAATGAAAACTACCATTACCACTAAAACATTGGACATTCTTAGAATATTGTTCCCTTCTTATGGAATCCCTGAGGAAATTGTTTCAGACAATGGGCCACAATTTACATCAAGTGAATTTCAAGACTGCATGACCAAAAATGGTATAACACATACCAAAGTTCCGCCGTATCACCAAGCGTCCAATGGGGCAGCGGAGAGAACGGTGCAAACAGAAAAGAGCGTTAACTAAACAACTTCTTGATCCGAACCAAAGAAAGCAAAAGTTGTCAATACATCACAAGTTAGCTAATTTCCTTATAACATACCGCAACACTCCTTCAGGCAACTACCGGTCGAACTCCGGCAGAATTGTTCCTAAAAAGACAACCCAGAACTCGTTTTTCTTTGTTGAAGCCAAATTTAGCCACAACAGTGGAAGACAAACAACTGAAACAGAGAATGTTTCAAGATAAGGGCCGGATAAAGGAAATAACCTTAAAGGTAAGGGGTCTTGTCAAAACTCATCCTGGACAGACCACCGGACGAGGCTCATCCGATGTCGTTTTTTTGTCGGACGGGCCATAGGATGGGAGTTCCAATGATACAATGTTTCACACGATGAATGGTGTCTTCCCGTCCGATACACAGTGCCCAAGGCACCCCACAGAGCGCTCTGCGGTTTCACTGCCTGATTAAACACTAAATAAACAAACTTGGGGTTTGAGTCCGGTCTGACTGTTTGGAGGTCACTGTAGTTTGGTGGAGTTTTTAACCCATTGTTTTTTTTTTCATTTTACAAAGTTACTAGCCCAGTTCCTAGTTACCTTCTTTTTCCCCTTCCTCCATTTTCAATTTGACAGGTTACAAGATAATAATTATACAAACTATTGTAGTGTAATGTAAGTATCAAATAAAAGCTTATTCATGAAAGTATCCATTGATAGCCATGACTTATGAAAAACTGTGGCGTGAAACCAAAAACCTGCCCTGTGGGCAGACCCCCCTGCTGTTTCCAGTAGATAGTGATCTAAACACTCTTGGGTTTTGTAAACAAACGATCTCTGGTAAAGGCCAGTTTCTGTGAGCTCATCCTATGGCCCATCCGATAAAGTAAGAACTACAAGGGAATTCAACATGGGACGAGAAACCTGGTCCTGGACGGGCGCCGTCCGATGGCTGCCCAGGATGAGTTTTGACAAGGCCCCTAAACCAGAAGGTTAGAGTGAAAAGTCATCAGAACAACTTACAGAAATGGGTGTCAGGCAAAGTTGTAAAAGTGTGTGGGCCTCGTACTTACATAGTGCAGGTGTACAAAAATGGAAGGAACAGATTTGTGCATATTGATCATGTTTGACCGTCACAAGAAGAAAGTCAAATGGTGGTTCCAGATCCAATCATGCCCGAAACAAGTAATCCAGTTCATGTTCCGGTAACCAACCAAATTCCAGAGCAGTATCAACAGGAAAAGGTCACAAACCAAAAACAAAATTTTGAATCAAGTGGAGAAATCCCACAATCACTTGACCAAAAGCACAGTAACCAGGCTAATGAGAGCAGTCCGGGTAGTCCTGGAAGTTCTACTCAAGTGAGACACTATCCCCAAAGAGTTAGAAATCCACAAAAACGATTGGATTTGTAAACAATACATAATAGGAAGAACACCATATTAATGTGGTATACTTTTCAAATGGTTTAATAGCAAAGTACATGTACTACTTTACATTTCATGTAACTGGTGTAAACATTACATGCTTTCCATTGGCTTAAGCAAAAACAACAAACAGCTAACTATATTGCTGATTTTCATTAAGCAGGTTTTTTCTCAATAGGTTTCAACCAAGTGGCTTTTAGTTAAATATGCCTGTGTCATTGTAAAAGGGAGTAAAATTCATTTAAGGGGGAAGGAGTGTAGTATTCTATACTGTGAGTCCATAAACATTGTATAGCGCCCTCTACTGTTCGTATTGTGTTCTATATAAAAAGACCTCGTGTGAGCGTCGTTGGTTCCAGGTAGCCATGTTTGTAGGACTTGTTTGTGTCGTCTCCCAAATATAATACAGTCTGTCAACCCCAACACTAATTGCAGGGATGACGATGACCCACAAGCTATTTTTCAGTCTGATCCTTCAAGGTCTGTCAACCCCAACACCAGTTCCTGGGATGACGATGACCCACAAGCTATTTTAGAAACTGCCGAGCTTCACCAAAGCAATGAAGCTGTAGGATGTGAAACAAATGATTCGAGTGAGAAGTGTGCCGTAACAGTCATGCAGACCGATAATGTCGGTGGACAAAGGAAATGGGGCAAAACACTATTGCTTTTACTGTGATGAGCCTCAGGCCAAGTTACCCCGTCATCTTCAGTCGCGTCTCAAGGAGGAGTGGGAAGTTGTAGAGATAGCATCGGAGACCGACGTTAGTCCCCGCAAGAAACTCATGTTATACATCCGCAATATTGGTAATCACAGACACAATTGCAAAGTCCTTAGAGAGGGAAAGGGTGACCTTATTGTAGTATATACAGAATAAATCATGAGGCATCTCCACACACATATGGACCATGCATACATTGTTATGACTATTACGTGCGTCTTGATCTTTGGCGTCATCAGTGCCCACTTAAGCCTGCGCTCCCTGCACAGACTGATGGTAGCAGTAGGTGTGTGCGCCAAAAAGCAAGCATACCTTAATTTAACAATTGCTCTTTGTTTTGGGGGCCTGATAACTCTGCCTGTGGCCGTCATCACCCCCCCCCCCTTTGAACATCATCCACTGTACACCCCAAACCCCACACACCCAACCCAACGGATTGGCCCACATTTGTATTTGTGTGCCAGAAAGCAATCAAAGCTAAGTGTAGAAGTTTAATTTATTTTTATTGCAGAAGACTTCACCAGCGATGAGGACAGCAGTGATTCAGGTGACTCGTGTGACCCAGCTTTTGAGGATAGTGTTGATGCCAGTAAGTTTGTAGTATTTGTGACTGCCTATATCTCTTGTAGGTCTCTTGCATATGCTGGTCCTATTCCCTGTTTACCCCCTAGACCAAAATGCGATAAGATGCCAGACTCCGTTTGCTTTCAACAAATTTAAGGTGTCATGCACCACCAAAGTACAGTCATAACCTAGAGTCACTCTGTAGGCACAGCCAAGTGATTAGTCTTGGCTGCTTCTTGTCAGGCATTTTCTGAAGGTACCTATATCGCATTTTTTTGTGCTAAATTGCTTATTGGTTTACTCGAGGAGTAAATGTCACATCGGTAAAATGAACATTTAAAGGTTATGTATACGCCCCATTTGATTATGTTTCCTAATTTAACTCTTCTTTACTGTGTGTTGTAGGAAGGCCACCAACCCAAACGGATCCAGCTCCAAAAGCTCGACAAGTCAAGTGTCGACAATTCAAGCGACGCCCCTGGACTGCCCAGGAAAAAAAAGACGTCACCGAGGGCTTGCAGAGATTCATTTTGCTGAAGATTCCAGGAAAACGTGACATTGAATCGTTCTGTCCTGTAGCATTGCATACAAGAACTTGGAGAAACATGTTTGACTTTTGTAGAAACACGATGGCACTTAAACAAATTTAAGGTATGCACCACCAAAGTACAGTCATAACTTAGAGTGACTCTGTAGGCACAGCCAAATGATTAGTCTAGACCTTTGGCCTGCCCCCCCCCCCCCACCCAAAGAACAAGAAAATACATGTACCACCCCAAAAACATTTCATAGAAGGCCAGTATACACATTCACGCCTGCCTGCCTGCCTGCCTGCCTGCCTGCCTGCCTGCCTGCATGCCTGCCTGCCTGCCTGCCTGCCTGCCTGCCTGCCTGCCTGCCTGCCCGCCCGCCCGCCCGCCCGCCCGCCCGCCCGCCCGCCCGCCCGCCCGCCCGCCCGCAAGCCCGCCCGCAAGCCCGCCCGCACGCAAGCCCGCCCGCCCGCCTGTCTGCCTGCCTGCCTGTCTGTCTGTATGTCTGTCTGTCTGTCTGTATGTCTGTCTGTCTGTCTATCTGTCTGTCTGTCGGTCTGTTTTTTCAGGACAAGCCATTAACAAGATGCTCTTCTTCATTCTCTTCTAAGGGATTCACCTTGTCCCTAAAAACTATTGGTGGACGCTGGTGTTGGCGACCATGACGATTTTCTTGTTCGTCATCCTCCTCTTGTGCAATTAACCCTGTTTTAAGTGAGTTAGCTATGTTTTTTATGGCACATTTTACT
This sequence comes from Asterias amurensis, assembly GCF_032118995.1. Classification (NCBI taxonomy): domain Eukaryota; kingdom Metazoa; phylum Echinodermata; class Asteroidea; order Forcipulatida; family Asteriidae; genus Asterias; species Asterias amurensis. The sequence goes on along the minus strand of NC_092657.1, from coordinate 13,334,595 downwards.
TTTTTGGTAATTACTCCTCTCGTGAATGAGGTAGAAAGCCTTACTTTCATGACCTCCTTCATTATACGTTTGAGAAACATAATGGAGAATTTGAATGGCCTAGGTTATCGGGTTTATCTTCTACGTCCATATCAAGTGACACTGGTCCAAGGTTCTGGGGACTTCCCCATAGACATGTACTGCTGGAAAAATTGAAAATGGCAGGCAACAAGCTTGTCTGTCAACAGGTAGTACAGACTTGACTGTGCCAGCTGGCAAGCTTCACCAAAGCTTCATAAAAGTTGTTTACTATGGTGGTCAGGGGTGCGCTGGGATGAAGGGGGGGGGGGCTGGGGGATTTTGTTTGACTTTTTGAATGGAATGTCTGAAGAGAAAGGTCAATTATGTTTATCCTCTTTTTGAGTCGGGCATAAAATGTGTTCAGAAAGTAAGGGGCCTTGAGTAAGAAGATCTTTTTACTTGCCATCCTCCTTCCAACCCCCCCCCCCACCTCAAAGGTGCTAGGGATGCTTAGAGTCAACAGTGAATCCTCCGTGTTGGGTGTATAGTGTGTACACAGTGTATTAGGCCGTGTCCGAATTGGTGACTTCGGCTACAGCTACGGCTAGGGCGCGCGCGTCTGCTACAGACGCGCTGATCTAGCTGTAGCTGTAGCCGAAGTCGCCAATTCGGACACGGCCTAAGTGTGCCATGTTTTCCTGGCCTGCTTAACAGATAATATTTTGTCTGCTTAGCGTGGAATGCAGGGTTAAGGAGATTTGGAGCCCATCCATCCTGTCCACCTTTATACCTTTATGTGTATATATCTGGCTTCTAAATGGCTCAGAATACTCACTAAACAACCCCCGTACCATGTTTAACGACCTGCTTGAACGAAAATGTCAAGTCGTGAACTTTGCTGAATTCCACTTAAAATGTTTTCGATGAATAAGGAAATCGAGTCATATGATTATAAATAGGTTTCAATTGTGTAAAAAAAACAATCATTTTGTATGCCCTTGTCCAGAGCTTTTCTGCGAGATTTGCGAAAAGCCCCGTTACGTATTCACTCTCAAAACGTCATTAGTAGATAAAGCCGCTTTGTTGCAGCGTGGATGTATGACAAAGCAAACTCCCACAAAATGACGCCAGCGTAATTGTCTTTTGACGCCCGCTCTCAACGGCAGAAGTGTTTTAGTTTTTAAAAAAACCTTAAGGTAGGGGCCTGAGTTTTTAATTGATAACTACGAAAAGTTCAGAAATGTACACATACCAAAATTACATTAACATGGTGAACAAGTGCATTATAAACAAGAAAAAATACAATTTCTGTTGAAAACATTCCGCTCAGGTAGCTGTTTAAGAATTGCTATTGTTTGTTATAAACACATGTTGAACTTTAATGGTCAATACAACGCGGCTAACTAAACGCAAGCTTTGTAGTACCTGTTTAAAGTTAGACACGAGGTTTATACAGTGAATACTCATTTATACGCATCTAATGGGTGAAACGGGTTTCGTAGTTACGGCCCTAAGTGTCCCTATACACGGTGCCGTAATGGCATAACCCATATGATTGTTACTCGTATAAACCTGTGCTCAATGATGTACATGCTTCACTGATTCTTTTGAAGAACACAAACTAATTGCCGACAAAAACGGGAACAATACACCAAATCTAACCCGCGGTTGAGTGACTATGCCATAAGTCTTCAAGCGTGAAACACGGTTTGGTCGCTTGTTTATAAACTAATGCCATGGTAACAGTGACGTCAATGGCTATAAATTACGGCTTAAAAAATATAAGCGACCAAAAATCAGTTCATTTGATAAATTCACTCGCGTTAAAGATTAACTGTCAGTGTCAAGACAACATTTCTACAGAGAGAATTTGTTTTCTTCTACTGTGAATCGTTTTAGATAAGTTAACCCAAAAGCGTTTATCATGGAAGTTGTCATCATAACCTTGTTTCTGGTTGTGGTTGTACAAACCTGTCTGTGTGCAAATCAACAAAGGTTCATGGAAAGTTTATACTTGGCGGAAAACCGTGCATTACTGAACCATGTGATACATTGGAAGCCGGTATTTTCACCCGTGGTATGTGGGCGAGACTGCTCTATAAACCCAAACTGTGGCTCATTGATGTACATGCTTCACTGATTCTTTTGAAGAACACAAACTAATTGCCGAAAAAAAACGGGAACAATACACCAAATCTAACCCGCGGTTGAGTGATTATGCCAAAAGTCTTCAAGCGTGTAACACGGTTTGGTCGCTTGTTTATAAAATAATGCCATGGTAACAGTGACGTCAATGGCTATAATTTACGGCTTAAAAATTATAAGCGACCAAAAATCAGTTCATTTGATAAATTCACTCGCGTTAAAGATTAACTGTCAGTGTCAAGACAACATTTCTACAGAGAATTTGTTTTCTTCTACTGTGAATCGTTTTAGATAAGTTAACCCAAAAGCGTTTATCATGGAAGTTGTCATCATAACCTTGTTTCTGGTTGTGGTTGTACAAACCTGTCTGTGTGCAAATCAACAAAGGTTCATGGAAAGTTTATACTTGGCTGAAAACCGTGCATTACTGAACCATGTGATACATTGGAAGCCGGTATCTTCACCCGTGGTATGTGGGCGAGACTGCTCTATAAACCCAAACTGTGGCTCATTCAACTATCACAACAAAAAGCGTATCTGTGTGTTAAATCATGCCAGCAGAGCTGAAAACGGTGATGACTTTGTCAAGCTGCAAGGAAGCGTGTACTATGATGACAATGCGAACCAACCCACGTTTTCAGAATCAATCACTGAAAGCTACAGCAGTTGTTTGAAATTGTATCAAGCTGGTTACCGTGACAATGGCATTCATACCATCTTTCCCACAAACCTGACTGATGGGGTACAAGTTTACTGTGATATGGAGACAGATGGAGGAGGCTGGATCGTGTTCCAGAGGAGGCAAGACGGCTCTGTTAACTTTTACCGTAACTGGACAGAATACCAATATGGGTTTGGTGATCTAGAGAATGAGTTCTGGTTTGGGAATGATATCCTGCGTGACCTTACTGGGTCAGGTCAATGGCAACTCAGAGTAGACTTGGGAGATTGGCAGTCGAACACATCCTGGGCTTCTTACGGTGAGTTTGCTGTTACAGGTGACAAGTACACTCTCCATGTTGGTTCATATGATGCTAAGAGTACAGCAGGTGATTCATTGACTCATCACAATGAAAGATTATTCACAACAAAAGATCAGGACAACGACTTATCTTCAAATAACTGTGGAGAACACAGGAAAGGTGGCTGGTGGTTTAAAAGCTGCTACAAGGCTTACCTCAATGGCCAATACCTTTGGGGGGTTGATACGTTTAAAAGGGGAATAGAGTGGAAAACCTGGAGGGGGGGAAGGTACTCCCTCAAAAATTGCAGCATGAAACTACGGGAAGTGCAGTAAATTCCCATACTTCAATGTCCATGCAAATAGTGTACTTGTCGACGGAAATGAGATCCTGACACAAAACAAAAGAAAACTTGTCAAACGAGTTTTTACAATGGTTTTGGAATCATACATCAGTTTACAATTTGTCGTTGTTTGATAAATTGTTGATCAAATAACTAAATTGCACGAAAGCAGCGTCGACAAATAACAATGTTCAGGGCGCAGTTTTTCCTGATTCAGTAAAGCTTTTAAAGTCACCCTTGTTGTGATTAAGTGAACGCGTTAGAAATAGTTTCGTTGATTGGTGAGTGTTTAATATATAACTTGTTATTTTGTTATGTTTAAACTAAACAAACTTACAATGAAATAAATGTTCCTAAGCGTTTTGCTGCCTTGATCACTACTGATTTTTAGCAAAGCTTTCGATCGTATTGACCATCATATATTTATTGAAAAATTCATCAATTTAGTTGTGAGAACCTCTATTTAAATGCATTGTACCAATCAATTTGTCACAAGTGTAACATCATATTCTTCATAATTTCAACATTCTGAACATTCAAGCGAAATCGAACAGCATGAGGCTCATTAAGTAGTTGTCACATGTGTCTTAATTAATAAAATATAAAAAAAAAAAAAGAAAAAAAAAAAAAAGGGAAACAGATGTTTATTTTCAAATTGTATAACAACAAAATATGATATTTTTGTTTTAAGGATCTTGTTACCTCTTTGCACATGATAATTCTTTCAACCAAAGTGTAAAAAGAAAGCATGGCTTTTTGCATCCGCACTTTGGTTGCCATGGCAACGGTTAAAAATAAGAAAATTGCCATATTTCACCTAATTTAGCTATTTTCATGAGTAAAAACTACCTAAAGTTGAGAGCTACACTGTGTAAATACCAAATTTTATGACCTGCCTCTCAACTGAATATGGTAAATATACACCCTTGGTCTTTCCAAAAATGCACCTTGACACAGGTACAGTTTATTGTGAATGGGACAATCCATTATTTCAAAAAGGGGTGTTTTGAACAAAGGTCAGTTTGGGAAAAAGAGGGGGTTGCTAAGTTTGTCAGAAGTCCGAAAGTATCATATTTAGGAAAGTTTTGCTACCAGGCTTGAAAGATAAGATGTTGGTCTGTAGGAATTTCGACAAAAAAAATTGGTCTTTGTTGAACTGGGGAGCAGTGTTGCCAGAGCTTTATGCTTTTTGGCAATTGTATAGATTTAAAGTTATAAAATAATGCTCTTTTTATGACTTTCTACATGCTTAACAATGATTGAAGACTGACAAAATATAATAAAGCATTTTATGACAACCTAACTCTCAGTTGTATAAACATGCATCACAGAATTAAAAAAAGAAAGTTTTTGTATTTTTCGAACTGTGGAGCAGTGTTGCCAGAAACTTCATGCTTTAAAAAAAAAAAAAACCGTGTTTTGCAAATTTCATAATCATATGAAAAAATAATGCTCTTTAATTATTTTTAACATGCTGAACTATGATGTTGATTGAAAACACAGGCACACAAAAATAGCAAAGCAACTTACAAGTATATAAACATAACTTTCAATTGTATAAAAATGCGTCACAAAGACATTCTGTTGTATGTTTTTGGTCATTTACGTTTGGCTATAGCAGCTACAATCATCAACACAATTTTCAATTTTCTTGACAACATGGACGTTCACAGCTCTTTGTTTGAACTATCAAAAATGTCTTACACGTCCCAAACGCGGCGCACAGGCATCACAGAATCAGTGACTGTTCAACTGATGGTTACGAAAATCAATTAATTTCCGAGTTCCTTAGAGCCATTGGACCCGTTCGGTAAACAGTATTGTCCAAGGCCCACACTTCGTGTATCACAACTTCTATATCAAATAACAAACCTGTGAAAATTTGGGCTTAATCGGTCATCGGAGTCGGGAGAAAATAACGGGAAAACCCACTCTTGTTTCCGCGCGTTTCGCCGTGTCATGACATGTGTTTAAAATAAATCCGTAATTCTCGTTAACGAGAATTGAAATTGTTTTACTGTTTTCTCAAAAAGTAAAGCATTTCATGGAATAATATTTCAAGAGAAGTCTTTTACCATTACCTTATGTAACCCTGTAAGTAATTTGTAAATCTGTGAACTGTTTTGTTTCTGTACCGAAAGGGTCCAATGGCTTTAAAGACACTAGACACTGTTGGTAACTGTCAAAGACAAGTCTTCTCTCTTGGTGTATCTCAACATATGCATAATATCAAATTCGTGGAAATTTACTTCTTTCTCGAAAACAATGAGGGAGCCGTTTCTCACAATGTTTTATACCTCTCCCCTTAACTTCTCCCCATTAATCGTTACCAAGTAAGGTTTGGTGCAATAATTATTTTGAGTAATTACCAATAGTGTCAACTGCCTTTAATGGAACATAGCTGGATAACACTATACCAGCCGAATTAGCTTGGGGTGAGTCTTCAAACTATACATTGTATACAATTGAGAGTTATATTTGTATTTTAAGTTGCTTTGCTTTATTTTATCCTGTTTTCTATCAATCAACATCATTGTTCAGCATGTAATAAATGCCATTTTAGATAATTATTTTGATCTTGTTTTAGCAAATATTACCATGTTTGAGACAGTGTCACTACATGACACAGTTGCCCATTTGTGCTCGCCAGACATGAAAACACAAATAATTGGCCAGTCACAACCGAAAGGGAAATATTCTCTGAATTAAACTGAAGACACTACAAATTTGTATACTACTAATGATGTGCAATTGGAAGTTAAAAAAGGGACTATCAATAAAAGAAAGCGCTGTTCACAGCGCTTTCATGCATTGTCAACAAAGTTTGATATACTTGGGGGCTGGGCGGGGAGGGGGGGGGGTATAACATCTAAAACTTAGGTCATTCAAAATATTCTTGGTCAATGTTGGGTAGTCCACAAGGCTACAGGATGCTAATGAAAGGTATCGGATTGATGGAAAACTTAAAAAATAAAAGTATTGTTTTATTAATGTTATTATTTCAATCCGAAGAAAACAACTTCAAAATGCATTTTTTTTAGGCTGTACTGTTACAACATGATACAATTGTGTTTCTCTAAATGGAAGGACCAATGTTGGCCCAAAACACAACCGAAAGGACAATATTTTGAGACCCCTGGCACGTTGTCATTTAGAAGGCCAAAAATAGGGTAAAAATGCAGATTTTTCGATTTTCTACAGACATGCTCTAATGCTGTACTAAAAATAGCAGAAGGGTAAAAGTTAAATCAATTGTTGTTTGTCTCAAGTAAAACAAAGGACGACTCGTTGTATTGATGTGAAAGGTTTGATAAAAATTAAAAAAAAAAATGCGCATTTGCTTAGTGGAGCTGCAATAATATGCTAAAATACAGTTTTTCAGACACAAAATCGGCAAAGAATTGCCAAAACACAAAATGAGCTGTTACCATGGCAAAGGGCTTTGTGGTGATTTCAAAAGTTTATTTGTTTTAAACCTCAAAGCCCTTCCACCGATAAGGTATTTAAACAAAAACAAAAAAATGATATTTACCTATCAATAATGTATAATTTTTGGTAATTTTTGCGCTTTTTCCCCTGCAAAAGTGCTAACTCTCCGGCAAAACTGTGTTCGCGTACTTAAAATACAAAAACATTTTATTGCATTTTTACGTAGATTGGTACCTTATCTTCCAACTATCAAAGTGTCATAATCCACAAAGTACCACTTTCGGACTAATGGCCCAATTCAATACCCTTATTGTTCGCTATTAGAAAATATGACAAAAACACCCCTATTTGAAATAATGGTTCGATCCAAAGTTGATCGCACACTTAATTTTTAAAAACATTTTTTGTAAGAGTAAACATGGTTGTGCAGTATGTGTGAAAGAAAAACTTAACGTTTTCCCCTCAAGACGTACCAGTACTTTCAATACACCTATATTTCAACACTTAAAAAAGGTAAAAACTTGGAAAATTTGCCGAAAATCATATTTTGGCCGTAACCATGGCAACCAATGTCTGATATAACTTTTTTTTTCGATTTTTGTGTTTTGTGTACCCATACCTACTCGTACATGGAGTTTTGCCAAAATCAATTTTTTTAAGTCTGCCAACATTTCAGAAATATCTTTGATTTTACAGCAACCCAGTTTTAAGTGTTCCGTTAATAATAAGCATATTGAACCATTATTCGTTTCAGTGACTCCATGGTTAAACACAATAAAGTATTGCCTTGTTATACGAATAAATGCCTAGCATCAGATAACTCAAAACGAAATAACCTTGGCGCTCCGTGGCGTGCATGCATCACTTAAGCTCTTTGAAAGATAAATTAAATAAATTAAATGCATTAAATTTGGTAACAGAAAATGCTATAATTGGCTTTCTTCAAAATAATATCATAGGGCAAACTGCTGTGAGAAAAAACACCACTGAAGGCATACGGTCTTGTCCAAAGAAAACAAATCATTTTTGAAATATCAATTATCAGCTTATTTTTATAACCGTGCAGTCAGGCCTTGTGTTTCCAGGTGAAACATATAATAACAAGAGGCAGATTATTCTTGTATTTGTAAAATCCAAAAGCTAGTACCGTAACATTTCTAGCAGCAAAGAGGGGATTAGCTAAAAACAGAGCTGCTGTTTGTAAATATGTCTTTGTCTTTGGCACAAAGTTTTTGAAACAAAACAAAACGAAAACGATTAGTTTACTTTAAAAGAAAAGGGGGCAATCTTTTTTTAGTGTAATTATTAACATCAACTATTTCATACATGCAATTACAAACTGGACGGATTTGAGCTACTCAGTCAAGAACTGAATTATGAAACTATACGGCAAGTAAACTAAGTTAAAAAAAAATTACCAACATTAAGACGACGAATTATTTGTAAAAGAAGGATAATAAGATATTTACAGCAGAAATTCATTTATTGGTAATTGCTTCATTATCGGATATTTGAAATAGTCTGTTTATTGATAAATTTAGAACTGACAGACGTTCATCTTTGTGTAAGTTTCTGGAATCTAAGATTGTCTGATTTGACTGACTAACCAAAACAAAGAGAGTTTTACGCAAGCAGTCATGGATTTGGCTTAGTTGAAATGTGTGTATGTATAGATGAAATTTTGCATCAGGTATAAATAGTATACATTGTTGATGTCGTAGCACTTTATACTCAGTGTATTTATTGGCAAGCTTTGCTCAAGTACTATTCAGAAAATAAGGATGCTTGTTTTGATTAAAAAACAAACAAAGAGAGTTTACGCAAGCAGTCATTGACTTTGAGAATGTGTGAGTATTTGCAAAAACATATGTGTTATGTTATGGTCAATAATTAAGATAACAAATAATAAGTGTTTTATAGATATACTTCTATTCATAGATTATTAAAAGATACACAGGAAGGAGTTGACTTTTGCCGCTATGCAAAAACTCAAATTATCATTACTGATCACAATTGTAATTACATTTAAAAGGGCGGAATAAACTTTGTTCATAACCATTATTTAGTTATGTTTATGCTGTAATGAAATGCTTGGGGAAAATGTCATGTTACCTATCAAGGTTAGCGCATTTCTTTTCTAAGACGTGAGGAATTGTTTTGAAATCAATTGTTTCTTCATTTTTAAGAAATTTTCTTTGTAATAATTTACAACAATTGCAGGACCAATTTACCATTTTACACAAACTAGAATTATTTATAATAATTGTTATTTTTGTTTAATCTAGTTGATGTAGTTGTCACTGTAGTGCTCACAAAAACCTGAATGGTTTAATTAAGGGTCAACTTCGTGGACTCATAGAGAAGCGAGACTTTATTGGTTCATTTTGTAGATTTTGTAACAATTATGCTTAGTAACTTTAAGAATCAATAACATTCCAGTTGTAACAGATGAATCAAATAAAAGCTTGATTTCATCATTACAGTTATTATTATCGATTAAAAGTATCAATCCAATCAATTTAGATTGGACAATGAATTACAGTTCGTTAATGACAGGAATATTGATTACTTGATACCTGATGTGTCTTGTAGACACTTATAAAATAAATATACAAACAAAATTTAATGAGGGTTTGAGGTTGCTGTTTTGGTTAAAGATAAAAAAAACAAAAACAGGGGATGATTTAGGCAAGAAATTACGAATCTGGTTATATTTCTTACATTTGTAGTAAATAACAACATATACTTAATATTTATAATAATTTTAAAAGTAATAAAACTGCTGAATGAAAGTATGTAAGAGAATGTTAAAATCTTCACACCAAAGGAAGCAAACAAATATCAACACATCTCTCTTAAGATGTGGTTTTCTTGATTCGGTACAGGTACTTCAATTGGAAACACGGAATGTTGACGCAAGAAGTTAAGAAGGCTCAGTTTATATATATGTATATGTTTTTTCTTTATTTTAATAAAGTGGATGTAATTGTGAGTGTAGTTCTTAAATAGGTTAAAATTCACTTTTAAAACACTATTGTCAGTGGTTACAATATGGGGTGGACGTCACCTAGAAACAACCTTTGAGCAGCCCCAACAACGTACATAACAATGATAACCACTAATCCAAACTTAAAGACTTTGCTCTGCCTAACATTATGCAAAGAACAGTCTTACGATTTCAAGAAAGTTGTGTTATGATTATATATATTCAATAATTCGTTTTGTATCTTATAAATCCAAGTTTGAAATAATAAACATAGTTCTCAAACATCGCCAACGACTAGATGTTACTGTATAGATCATACAGCATGTGACATCACTGAGTCTGGACCTCATGTAGACACGATAAGTACATTACCCAGAGTCAGATCAAACTTAATCTGACCTTTTAGATAAAGATTGTTGTTTTGGGGTTTTTGGAAAAAGTTAAAATCCACTTTTAGCAAGATATGTTTTGAAAAAGTACACCGTACGATGACTAGAGCAAGCTAGTCGACAAGTTGAGATCATCCAAACACTGACTCCGCGGTAGTACAGTTAACAACGATCCCATAAGCTAAAGTAGTAGTCCCAGCGTATTTCAATACCATCCACCCATGTAATAGTTAATTATGCGGACAGTTCTTTCAGAACTCAGAAGTCTCCCGAACAATCTACTCCGCGGTAGTAGAATTAAGCAAGACAGATCTCTAAGAACAAACTCTACCTGGCAACAAGATACACACATGGTGTTATCGCAAACCAAATATATATCGATACCTCAACGTGCAATGCCTCAAACCCTATTTACACTTTTTAATTAAGGTGGAAATTATTACATTATGTGGAAGACTCATATGACCCTGCAGTGTAGTGTCTCATCTACCAGGAAATGACCCGACCTGTTAAGGTTCGATCCTGTTGTAAACAAAGGTTACATGATCTTCATTGTATTAATCTTCAACTCTTTTGCTGGTTAAGTCACTGTGATATTAACGGTGTTTTTAATATACAATAAACCAGTGTGTTTTACAAAGTGACGGATATGACTAAAAATGTTTGATTTTTGGTATTCTCAATGAAGTTTCTTTTTCCAGACAATTATTACGCTAGAGACTTAAACCAAAGCATCACAAAGGAACAATTAGTGCACCGCAATGGGATACTTTGGAACGTAGTTCTGAGCATGCGCGCATTACCGACAACAATGTTGTTTTACCTGGTAGGTCTGCGGCTTCCAAGCGCTTTAAAAGTCCCCATTTGCCGAACTTTATCCCCAAGCAGTCACTTACCAGCATCAATAACCATATTCCCAAACAGCACTTTCAACTTATTAACTTTTGTTTGGGACAAAAACAACCAAAACAAAGAAATTGTGAGAGTTTGTTTAATACTTTGTCAGTGTGGTTAACAAAGAACAACATGTGTAAAGAATTAAATGTTAATGCAAACGTGGTCAAGCTCTGTCACTTTCTTAATAGTTTCTAAGACATGAGTGACCGATGCTTTAAAACACCTTATCCGGGAGAATTAAAGTCACCTGGAAGTTTGTCACTAAAATATGTATTTTTACGAGAGGAATGTGAATAAAAAGTTAACTAAGGTTTAAAAGTATTAGTTTTGATTGTATTTACAAATTTACGAGTAGGCCCCGACCCGAGAGGGCGCTGTTCGTGACGTAATTCAAGGCGCGATATTTGAAGAGAAAATTTGTAGTCAGGCCCCCGTATATTACGTCTGGGAACATGGCACATCAAAACAAATTTAGGCCGTGTCCGAAACGACGACTTCGGCTACAGCTACGTCTAGATCAGCGCGTCTACCAGTGTTGAAGAATAGGCAGACGCGCGCGATCTAGCCGTAGCTGTAGCCGAAGTCGCCGTTTCGGACACGGCCTTAGACACGATTTTACACACATACGTACATTGAAACTTGAACATGTTGAACGCCTAGTGGTTTTTACAAAAGCTATTGCTGCTATTTTTATTTAACTATGCGACTTTTTAGTGACCAAATGGGTTGTAAGATGTGGGTATTATTATAGAAATACGGTCACGGAGCAGACTGCACGCACGCACTATGGCTGCTGTATAATGTGCGGACGGTCACATATAGGACCTGCCCCTGAACAAAATCGTGTCACTTGGCAAAAGCTAAAAACATACCCTCAAAGTTCACACTTACCCGAATTTTTTTCACGTTTAGCAAATGCTCCTCTGGGTTGTTACGACTTTCAAATACCTTCTTCGATTTCCCACTAGCTGGAAAAATTGTTGGGACGGCGTCGTGTTTAAGAATGGCTCTTCTCGTCATGTCAAATGAGTGGTGTATCCCGGATTCGAAGCACGACGGCTCGAAGTGTTCGCTGCATAGCGCTAAAAAAAGACGTCGGACCGGACCACTTTGCTCTAGTTAATCTGACTTTCGCAGCCCACAACCGCCTATAATTGGGATCTGCAGGAAATAGATGAAGACTGAACCCATCTTTAGTTGTTTTGCTGCATCCAGCAGCAACACACCTGGTCGGCATTGCCGGGAAAATGCCAGAAAAAAAACCTTTTTTCGCAGCGTACAAACTCACGTCTTAGAATTTCATGTACTTTTGCACGTGTGTTTATCTACGCATCGAAGCAAAGTCTTCCTTTTCCTACGTCACAAAAGGGGTAGGCGGAGTCAACCCCCACCCCCAAGCACTTAATTATTTTTTTTTAACATACAAATCGTGACAAACAATTACTCAAAAAAATGTTTTATTGTTAATAAACATATACTCTTATGTTTAAAAGAAAAAAAATCCTATTTCCAGGTGCCTTTAAGAATCTCGGGTCCATGAAAGACAGATACATTTATGATATGTTGCTGTTCAGCAGACAAATGACAATGAGACAAAAGTCCCTACATCAAACCACTTCGTTTGACATAATCACAGATTTACATAAAACTTATACGGTCTATTGATAAACATAGTTGAAAACATCCCAATAAATATTTATGTCTGAAATGTGATAATTTGATGAAAAATCAAATAATCTAACTTCGCGTTTGAAATTGCTCGCTCAGTGAGCGCTTTATTCACACTAGCGGACAAAGCGATTGTGATTGGCAATAGCTAAAGCACATGATGGAGTGCACCATGTGTATAAACGGTGACTGCTCTATATTCCGACATCCCTATATTCCGACACCCCTATTTTCCGACAACTCAACATATATTCCGACACCCCTTTGTTCCGACACCCCTAAATTCCGACACCCCTATGTTCCGACACCCATATCGTTTGGCTTTGCTACTTTAACTAAGGGAATGAAAAGGTAGCGATGAGTTTTTAAACTGCCGTTTAAAACCGGCAGGTTCGTGTCAGTTCGATAAAGGCACGGCCGAAGGTGGGGCCTGTATCGCACGGCCACGACCCTGCAATGTTTTAAATGGCTAAAATGAATTCAGTATGAGAAAGACCTACACTATGTGTGTCTTACCCAACTTATCACTGTAATGAAGGAAATCATAATTACAAGGGCATTATGTCAATGCGGCATTCAATTGGAAATCCTCCGCCACTTCAAATTAATCTGGAGGATGGTTGACTTGAGAAGACTCAAAATTGTATTCTGAAAGTTTAACATCTCACCCAATGAATTAAGCAAAAACCAAACAACCTGACATTCAAAAAATCTGAAAAATACCTTCAGTCATTTTCTTTATATCAGTAGTTGCATCCAGATCTAACCCTTCCAAAGCGGAAACATTAGTATGGCATAGTCTATTAGCGCGTCTGACGAGCCGCCCCATTTGTCCGTTAGTTTGTTGGGTACATCAGTTGGAAGTCTTGCTAAATCTTAAGTAAAAGGGATAAAATTAAACATTATTGTTAGTTGTGGAGCACTACCTTGACCTCACTTTAGCTTAATTACATGCTGACCAATATTTCAAAACTCTTCAGAAACAAAACAAATCAAAGTCAGCGTTAGCTAGGACTGACGGGCTTTAAGTGTTTGTAAAGCATAATGAGTACACAAACGAGTTGTATGAAACTTAACTAGTGCAAAGCAACGACAATAATTAACCAGGATTTCTGAGTGATAGTTGCAGCACTACCAAGTAGTATTCAAGACTGTCGCCTTCTATCTAACTATTATTACCAAGTTTCTCACAGCCCATAATTGTGATGCGGACAATATTAATCCCACTGCTTTGACAAACAAATTAAATTAAGAGCTTGAGAAAAGAAGAACATTGACTATCACAGTTTGAAATGATTTTACTTGGTAGAAATCTACCATCCCACAATAGCAAGCAGCCTGGGGGACTCCTCCAAGATTTCTGCAACAGTTCTCTCCTTATCCTTCACCCATTCTTCCCTGTGCTTTGATGTCAATGAAATGTACTCGTTGACTTTGGTAGAAGGTGCACAGTTGTCCTTTAGCCACTGAACCTTTTCAAGTACATCTTCAGCTGTCTCTTTTCTTCTCTTTGGGTTCATCAGGAGTTGCTGCACTTGAAATTACTTAATAAATACAAACACATCAATATTATTTTAACCTCCAGATAAACTACTTTAAATAATATTCAATAATAGTCCCTTTGTTATATCGAGTCTTTAAGCACTATTCTCTTAACAGCTCCAAAGCTTCCATATCTATTGATATCGTTCGTTTTATTTTTTTCAAACATCAAAAACTCCTCTTAAAAAACAACAATTTTTTTGTGGACTATAACATGTCTTAGTGATTTAATGTTTTAATTTAGTATGAGGCATGTAAACTTAAAATTTACCAAAATGATCATCTGAAACACTGGTACACAGACATGTTAGTAACTATGTGTTGTCAATGGTGCCTAGTAAGTCCTAAATTGTAAATCATTTAACCATTTAAAATTGTAAGAAATATATTTAAACAACACAAAGTCTCAATGACCATGTTGACGTGAAACTAGACTAAAACATGTGTAGGTAGGCGCTACGTTTTTTTTGTCCCAAGAGACAGTCAATGCCAATGTTCAGAAAGCCACAGTAAAAATAATGTATATGTACACAGTGCACAACTGCAAGTTCATGTTCAAAAACTAAAAGAAAACCAGTGCCAACATAAACAGTGCCAACGTATTTACTGTTAAGGGATCGGACACTACACATTAAACAATTTAAAAACAAGGACAGTTTGTTAAAATGAAAGTTCAACCTGAAGTTGCACAAAAATTAGATGGCATGCAAGGTTTGTTCGCCCAACGAGTAATACTTTTGCAGGAACCCTGCTCAAAAGTTGGGCATGATTTAATTTGGCATATTTAAATTAAAATTCAACTTAAATGTGCATAAATGACATGTCATGCAATGTTGTTTGTCCACTAGTATTTCTTTTGCAGGAACCCTACTCAAACGTTGGGCATGATGGGTGTTGACATTGCCCAACTTTTATTTAGATTTGCCTCAAAGTTGAACGTTAGTCTGTTAAAGGATTCGGGTACTTTTTCAAAATGTCCACAGATTTACATTAAACTTACAGGGTTTGAAGATAATGATAGTGGAAAGCTTCCCTTCGAATATTACTAACTAAGGTTGTGTAGTTTTTGAGAAATGAGTAAAACAAGTCACAAAATCATTTTGGTCTCATGAGACCAAAATTATTTTAGCATGTAAAATCCCATTAACCAGTTATGATATTATACCACAACTATAGCATAACTGGTTAATACGTTTTTACATGCTAAAACTGAGACGAACATTATTACTTTTACTCATTTCTCAAAAACTACAGCACCTCAGTAAGTAAAATTTCAAGGGAAGCTTTCTACTATCATAATCTTAAAACTGTGTAAGTTTAATGTTAATCTGTGGACATTGTGTTTTTTGTTGGGAAAAAGTACATAATACCCTTTAAACATTGCTCAAAAGTTGGATAGCCAGGCTTAACTTAAGTTATGGCAAGTTGTCTGCTGGAAATTTTAACAACCATGACAACAATTGAAAAAAAAAAAAAAATAATAAATAAAAAAATAACCGACACACCATATTTTTGACAACCAATTTTGCAAAAACAAACTTGTTTTGACTTTTAAATTTCATCTTACGTTACCCCTACGCCTACGGCGGGCTAGGCCTACTCGACTCACGAGTTAACTGTCAGTGTCACACACACGATGTGATGACGTGTGCACCAAGTTCAAAGTTTTTTTTTTCTTCTAAATAATAGCATACGATCTTGTCATCTCCATTGTCCTGATTGTTATTATTCATTGTGAGTATTACCTGAGAATGTCTGGTACAGCTCGTCGAGCCCCCATTGATGAATATTCTATTCAAGCATGTCTAGCGTGTTGCACTCCGTCATGATGATTGCTCAAAAGTTCTCCAGATAATTATGCGCGAACATGACATCGTGACTGTAGCCCTGACGTCACACTTAGAGTACGGGGGACCAGTCTAGTCTGGTGATTGTTGGTGAATATGGCTGATTTTATACCCAACATCTAGTAAGCCGACTGAAGCAAGCACTATGTACCATTTTGTTGGGTAAAGATTACCAAACTTCAATGACTCAATTTCGTACGAACATTGGTGAAGCCTTACCTTTACCCAACAGCAGATTTTACCAATAAGTGTGTTGGAATAGTTTTACCCAACACCCAATTACCCATGTTTTGTTTACAGTGCATGGACCCCAGTCACAGCGTGCAACAATTGTTTTGTTATACAATGTTAACATTGTTATCCTCTTCTCGAAGTTATGTTGTCATCTTCAAACATTATTAAGACGGAGCTATGCTTAGTTTAATCATGGTTTAATAAGCAGACGAACAGTTCAAATAAGTAACAATTATTCACCTGTTCCCTCGAGCCCGCGTGAGTTTGGTACAGCGCTGGAAATCGTCCAACGGTGGGAACGATCAAGGTGATGTACACCGCGTAGCGAGCATCTTTAGCCATGATACATGCGTATTTGTTGCACGGCACGTGATTGGTTATCGACCAATCAAACTTCACAGTTTGAACAGAGGTATAACAATGGTAAACTGAGAACTGTACCACAATTTTAGATAACTGGAGAGAATACAAACAAATAATTCACGTGTAGTTTCAATCTGAAAATTCGTTCATTGTACGGGATTAAAATTGAAGTTGGTTAGCACGACTTTTCGATTTCATGTATTGTTCCTTCATATGGTTGAGCAATGTTAATGACCAATCGCCCTTTGCAAAATGCACCCTTGGGCCAGAGGTTCCCTGTATTCCGCAAGTACGAAGTTTGTTAAGGTCAGCAACTTCAAAAACCGTGCTTAATTGACTTGAAGCAAATGTATATAATTGTAATAATGTTGCTACCAATTTCGATAAAGTCGCGTGGATGCTAATTTGGTGTTTCTAAACCCCCTCAGAATCAATTGCCGAGCGGTTAAGAGCACCGAATTCAAACTCTGGTATTTCTGATCAGCAGAGTGGGGTTTCGAATCCCCAGCCACGCATCCCCAGCCACTTGTGTCCTTAAGCAAGACACTTAACCACTCCTTCGTCCTTGTTTAACCCACACTTATCAACAAAGAGAAGGGGTTTGCCCCGGTGTTCCTGGTCTGATTGGCAACAAATTGCACCACAGCATCTTGTAAAACATAGGTCTCATAATTAAAAAACGTAGTCTCACATCTGGCAGGAAATACTGCCTGCTACAGCGCTAGGAGCGTCATTAAGTGACGGACATGTGCGCGCTAATGCATAGCGCGACATCTGACTCATTTTCACGTGGCGGGTCACATATAAGAGCCGCAATAATTATTGTACTTTTATTTGAAAAATGTACCTTGATAATTGAGCCTCGCACTGCTAACAGGATCCACGCCGGGCGTCGATGATACTTCGATATCGGTATTGATAATGTCTCCATTCTCCATACCGAGAGGCTCGTCGGAGTCCAAGGAACAAACTACAATACAATACAATTTTGTTTTCATGTTTAAACCAAAAGTCACGGTCAAATTAGATCACATTATGTTATGTCGTTTAGTGAGTTTAAAAATACCCGCTGCGATTTTGTTTGAATTGTACACAATCAACTTGGGCGTTCGGGAGTTATGGCAGTTTTAATTATTAAACTTTGAATAAAGTATTTCAAAAGCGTAAGACGTTATCAGGACGTAACTTTAGAGATTTCCTCTTAGTAAATGTCCAATTATAAAATGTGAAATTTGAAGTTGATATGAGCAAGTGGACAACACACGGTCTTACCGCAATCCAAGTATATACTGATATCTCATCCAGAAATTGTCTTATACCCTGTTCACACAGCACTACGACCTTACGAAGGTAATGCCAATCTGCCCGATTTTAATACATTATCAAGTCGGGGTATATATGATCGCCGTCGAAATCAAGCAATTTGGCATGTTGAAGACTCCGCCCAACTTAACTGCTTCTACGTAACAAAGTGTTTCTGACTCCCTGCCACTACGGTAACTGGATATTTGATTGATGTGAACGTCTAGCAGTAAGAAGCATACCTTTCTGACCAGTACTTCCGGTGGGGTCACTTTCATGCAATGGGGTTCCTTTCAGACATCCGCTTTGAAGTTTCTTCATGGCTGATTTCACCCAATGGTATTTGTTATAAGGCTGACCGGGATCAGGCTCGGGTACTGGGCCATAATAAGACGACATCTCCATGCCATTGTTTGCTGAAAATTTAACAAAGACAACGGAACAAACAGTATTTATACTTATGTTTACATTAAAAGTTACTACCGGGGTAAAATAGAAAAATTGTGTGAGTTTCTTTCTGCACATCAAGCCAACTAAATTATCTACACAGATAAACCAAAGACATCTAAACGTGACAATAAAGTAGACAAAGTTCACTCAGAATGTATCGTTTTCTTGATTTTAAATATTTGGAAAAAAAAATACCAGAGATACACACAAATTTACTCAACGTGACCTTTACTTCCAGTTCAAACTGAAAATGATGAAACATTACATTTGAAAAATCATTACTCGTCAACCTTACAAATAGGAATTGTATCATTTATACGTTATAACAAGTTCACGATTTAACGAATCATTAATCCTAAACCACACATCGGTTTCAAAACCATGAGCACATTATTGGATTTCTGAATCACCGTGCCTTCAAAAATGTAAGCACTGCTACACAGTGTGCGACCCCACGTGACCTTCAATTCAATTTCAAACCGAAAGTTAAAGTTTCAAATTTTAAATGCTCGATTGCGTGTATTTTATACGCTTTTGTTTCCTAACTTACGTGCGATAACGTTCACAACAAAATACGTTTTCGTTTTCTCAAGATATATGCTTTATTGTGCTAACAAGAATTGCGTTCCCCCCAAAAAAAAATTGCCTAGATACGCGGACAGATTTCTGTCATTATTGACACTTAAATTTTCGTTTGAAGGATTCGAGTACTTTTCAACAGATTGACACTAAACTTACAGGGTTTAAAGATAATGATAGTAAAAAGCTTCCCGTCAAATATTACTTACTTACGTGCTATAGTTTTTAAGAATTGAGTAAAACAAGTCACAACGTAAGTTTAGTCTTAGTTATTTTATTAGCATGTAAAAGCGTAATAACCAGAAAATTGCTGTAACGGACACCATTCAAAAAACAAATCGTAAAAAGGCATTTTTGCAGCACCATCATTATCCAATGAAATTTATTTTGTTGAAATTGGCAGAGACAAACCTGTAAAAATAACGATCATATGAACAAGCACATAAAACCCGCCAACATCAACTGACGATGCAGCAATTTACTTGGTAAACAAAAACGACAAATTGTACTTTACCTTCAATACACCACACCAAAAATACGATCAGCAGCAAACTCTTCATCTTAACTAATTTTTAATTTTCACCATGACTAACATTGTCAGACTAACTTGAAACACGGTGCAACAGTATTGAGACTCAAACACCTATATAAATTTGTCTGCGGCAGCTTTGGTCCAGTCCATTATTGATTGTTTAGCATGGGTGTTTACAAAACGGACGAGATTTATTCCAAGGACATCGTAGTTTCAATCCTTTGTCACTGCCTTTTCATTGTCGTTCAGTGGAAAGCTGAAATAGCTTTGTCCAGTGCGTATAATATACGTGATTGCTGCTGACGTGGTATCAAGCACCAGTTGCTCTTTGGCGTAGACAGGGGACAATACTAATGCACAGAGATTTATAATAAATGCACACAAATATTTTCCAATCGAACACAATATACCAACCATTTTGAACCTTTTAAATAATATATTTTTTTGCAAAATATGAAGTTTCCACTTCAAAGTAAATTTTTTTTTTAATTGTACTAGTATTTTACTGATTTTCCTTTCACTTTGCGGAGTTACACATGTTGTCTATAAAGTGATGTGCAGCGTTAATTAATAATACGCGAGACTCCTCATTTTCATTCCGAAGTTTGAATTGGGTTCCCGTACCGAGGCTTGGTCTCAAATCTAGGTCAATTCTGCGTTTGTTGTTCCTATCCATCATTTGTCAAAGCCGCTCAAACTAAGATGATGGGCGTGGACAGAAAGTCGATAGTTTTATATTTTGATTTTGCAAGGCTGGCGTATTTTCTCCTAGGCTTCATAATTAGACGATCGCGGGGACAGCAAAATCAATATATTTGTATGAAATACTTCAAGTGCCGATTGGAGGTTTGTGTATGGTTTACCAATTAAGGAGCTCTCCCGTCTCTTTTTGTGAATTTAGGTTTACTGACAGCCGTAACTGAGCAGTTGAAGTTGAGTTTGAAACCAGATTGTATCACAGCCAAGTGGTATGGTGTAACAATTTTGAGTTGTTCCGATTGAGACGTCAGGGTGCCTCCAGAGTTACATTTATAAAGTGCCAAGTGGGCTGAACCGTCAATAAATGTATTCAAAACGCGTTGTTTTGAATAAATTTTTTCAAAACGCGTTGTTTTAAAATCCGCTCCTTGATAAACCGTTTTGTTGTTAACTCTTTTCTACCGGATAATTGTATCGCTGAAGTGTATCAACATTTTCACTATTTGTTTTTGTTAAAGTCCCATCAAGTGGAAAATAAGAAATTAGTTCCAACATCATTTGAAGTCATTTCATCCTCGCTCGATTTCCTCATTCAGTTTATTGAGTGTCTTTTGTTTAATTAATCAAACGGTATTCCGCCACATTGTTTGATACGTTCCAACTTCATTAACTAAAGCTAGCCGAATAAACGCGAATAAAGGGGGCTGCAGCAAACTAACAATGTAAGTTTCCATACTGCCACCTAGCGTCTAACAATTCAACATTTACTTTAGACTGGTCCCCTGTATTAAACAGGTACTTGCTTTTCAGAACCAGTTATTGCATTGAAAACAATGATATAAACGTGTAGTGACATCCCATTTCGCATCTGTATTTTGATTGAATAACTAAAATGCGCTACAACTGCTCTTTTGTATTTGATGTGTCTAGGGTGGTGTGTGTGTGCAGCTGTGTGTTATTCGAATGTAGGTGGAAGGTGAAGATGGACGGGATTTACCCTTGCTAGAGGCCACTCTCTGACGTCATTCGCGAGCCTCGAACTGTGACGTAAGACGTTCGGGCTACATTGCCTTGTCAAAACCATCATGTTTTGGTTTAAAAGCTCACCAACATAGTCCATACAAATTGTTTACTTAGCATTTCTGTTATTAGCCATTCCCATGTGAAATAAGTCACATGATCTCATTGTGACCTATTCCATATACTTGTACAATGGCTGTTAGCATAATGCCTGTGATGCTGCAACGACTAAACTGTGACCATAGAGCTACACAGTAAAACAAAAATGGTCGACATATTTTGTTTTCTAAATACCAACAAAAATACCCAAGGGTAAGTGAACATTTTTCCACGTCAATTTTTTTTTTTTTTTTTTTTTTTTAATACATACACTTTATGATGTTAGTGTAATACTTTGTTTTAAAAGTTCGAATTCAGGTTGGGAAAAAATTTCAATTAATTTAAAGAAACCGAATGTAGAAAATAAAAATAAAAACGTATTAAAATTAACGTTATTAGATGTGTATCTAGGTCAATATAGGAAAACAAATTATATTCAATCTGTTGCATCTCTAGAACAACAGGCACAGGAAACCAAATTAATTTGAAAATAATTTTCGGAAAAAAACCCACAAATATACATTAACCCACCTAGACATAACTGAAATATAAAAAAATGCGGCACTAGTTTCAAAACAGTGAACGTATGTTTCAAAAGTATTTTGAGAAAATGACAAAATTTGTAAAATTAATTTCCTATCAAACAATACAAAAAGGCCACTTCACCCGAAACCTAATAGGTTTGTGTAATGATATGAAATTTGTTTTTGTAATAATTCATTTGTATGCGTCCTCACCCCATTACTCTTAAGTTCATGTAAGTACTATTTTGTGAAACAGGTTTAGCTTTTTAACATTATTTTAGTCTGTTCTAAGTAAGCATGTCTTCGTCCAAGGTTGTTTCCTTTTATTTTGTCCGATTACTCATATCATGTACTATCAATAAAGTTACGCCTGTATCTTAAATACATTGTTCAAACGACATCGTTAAACAATTTCTCATAACATAACTTTGACAAATGAACACCGTTTACTCAAATTCCATCAAAGACATTTGTTCACTTTTATCAATGCTTTAGTTTATTTTCTCACAACATTGGTTATTCAATCCAGAATGCTGAGGTACATCTAGAGACCGTGCAAGATAAAGGGTCTATGTACTTTCTGTAGTACAACAAAAACAATGTCCACAGATTTACACTTAACTTACAGAGCTTGAAGATAATAATAGTAGAAAGCGTCCCTGAAAATATTACTTGCTGTGAGGTGCTGTTGTTTTTGAGAAATGAGTAAAACAATGTAATAAGAATAATCTTCGTCTCAGTGATCATGAGACGAACATTGTTTTAGCCTGTAAACGTATTTTCATGACAATGTTTTACTAATTTCTCAAAAACTACAGCACCTCAGCAACTGATATTTTACGGTTAAAATTTAGTGTAAATAATGTGAACATTGTGTGCTGTGTTAAAAAAGTACCAAAATCCTCTAAGAGTGTATTCAAGTATTTTCAGTGTGTAGCCATTAATGACAAACCGAATTTTAGTTGGTCAAACCTGCGAAAAAGAGCGACACTTGCACGGTCCATTGCAGCTTTAGTAACAATGCATTTGGTTGTTTGTAACACATTCAATTACAACATCGTCGTCCTATGTATACCTACCAATGAATGCATTTAAGTCACCTGGAAGTGGTATTTTGTCAAAATAAAGCTTTTGTCACTAAAATATGTGTTTTGATGAGTGGAACATAAATAAACAAGGAGCTAAGGTTCTACAAAATTAGTTTCCATTTTATTCACCAATTTAAAAGAAAGCCCGACCCGACAGGGCGCTGTTCGTGACGTCAATCGAGGCGCGATATTTGAAGAGAAATTGTATAGTCTGGCCCCGTACACTGCGTCTTGATACCCGATCGGTATGATGCTTACGTACGTACAAAACTACGGTCACGAAGCAAAATGCACGCACTGTATGGCTGCTGTGGGGACGGTGAATCGCATGCAGTGCCAACACAAAATAGTGACGATTAGCGCAAGCTAAAAACATGCCCTCACAGTTGAAACAATACCCGATTTTGTTCACGTAAGGCAAATGCTTATTAAGGTTCGTCACGTCTTTCAGGTATCTTATTCGAGTTCCAGTTATCTCTAGAAATTGTTGGGGTGGCGTCATGTTTTAGAAAATAACTTTTCTCTTCATGTCAAAATGTGCGGTGTATTCCGGATTCTCAAAGCACGACGGATCGAAGTGCTGAAAAAGACGTCGGACCGGACCCCTTTGCAAACTGACCCTATCTTAAGTTGTTTTGCTGCATCCAGCAGCAATACACCTGGTCGACATTGCCGGAAAAATGCAATAATTTTTCTTTTTTCGAAACGTACAAACTCACAACTAGGACTTGCATGTACTTGCACGTACGTGTGTTCAATGTTCAATCGAGGCAAAAGCTGCCTCGATTGACGTCACAAAAGGGGTAGGCGGAGTCCCCCCCAAACAACTTTATCTATTTTGTGTAAACATATAAATTGTTATTAAAAACGACTACTCACAGAAATATTGTAATGTTCATTAACAAATACTCTAATGTTTGAAGAAAAGAAAATTATGTTTCCATGTGCCTTTAAAGAAGAATAGCTTTTGATTGTCGGTATTTTCAAATATATAATTGCGTATCCGTACTTTTTTTCGGCAGAATGATTGATGGCTGATCTGCAAAAGTAAAAAAAAAAATGCTGTGCTTCGAGTTCAAGACATCCAGTTTCTTTAATAATTCTTCTTATGGTTATTAAACTTAGTTGACATGGTGACTAGCACGGATTAACTACAGTGATAATGTAAACAAAAAGATATGTCTCAAGACATACTCAGTGATTGTACCAACTGGACCTAACACAAATTACCCTAATAATTATGCAAATGAATGTATGAATAAAGCAATGTTTACATTGACCTGTGTGCATGAAGTGAATGGAATGAAGCGAGTCTAGATACCAACTTTGACATATATAACCCAGGGCTAGAGTTACCACTTAAACACAATATTATTAGCAACTGACTATGCTATACCCTGTGTGTACCAGCCAATGAAATTATGCATGTAAGAACCCGAATAACATTCCCCATTTATATGTGCAACCAAATTAAACGGTTTGTCAAAAAAAAATATGTTAGGTTTCAAATCAGTAACTAAATATAACACCATCACTCAATCAGCTCTATAATGTAGTGGCAATACAATCAATGAACATACCGTTTAAAAAACCTTGGCGGGAATGTAAACTTCGGGCGAAAAAAATGGGCCTTGACTAGGAACAAATCGTGGAACTAAACCATGGCTGTTAGTACCCAGAAGCATAAGCTCGACCCCAACAGCGCCCTCAACTAACAGAAACAAAGTTCCCTGACTTTGGGCGTTACAGATGGTGTTAAAAGTAAGAGCCATTTATGACGGTATTTTATTTTGTTATCAAATCGCATTGTTGCTGATCATTTAGAGGTGCATTGCCGGCAGCCTCATTGGGCGCAAAGTTCGGTAATTGATCACAACAAAATTAAACGTCAAACTTATATGTACCAGTTTACTCATTGGTAAGAGTAGCAAATAATGTAGTGTCTACGTACTAAGACAACTTGTACAACTTAGGTTCTAAGCTCTAAACCGCTTAGTAGCGGCGTTTTGTATTGTCTTAGGTTCCATAGTTCTGAAAAAGGCCATGTATGAGTAAACGTTTTAAATATTTCAACAGGTTTGTGTTTTGTTTTATATATCAGGCTAACATGTAAGAAATTAAGAGTTGGACGATTAATTAAAAAAACAAAAAAACATTCGTAACAATTTCATTCTTAAACACACCAACAACTACACATGTAAAACAATTGCAGTCCGCAAAGTTGAGATCTGCTTCATATATTGTTTAAATCAAACTTTTAGTGTTAAACAAAGGATTTCGTTGCTGTTTTACTGTTAGTTGCATTCATTTCTTCTGATCTTCTGACCCTTATGTTTGTTTACTTGGCTGCGTAATTTTTATAACCATCTAATAAGATGATAATCATCTTATATATATTTTTTTTTCTAATCTAAGGTCCACAAAGAAAAAAAACAAATGCAGAAAGTTAAGTTTTTTTTTAAAGAAAACAACTATCTTCAAAATAATATACTTTCTTAAACATTCTAACAAGAATTTTTTTTTTTTAAATTAGCAGATGAGTACATGTTTATTGACATAAAATAAGTTTTGTTAGAATCTAAGATAAACACATAAGTTAAACAGATAAAGACAATTAAGCATATTACAAGAGATCAACCTTCTTCAGTATGTACTTTTTTCAACACTCTCCCAACGACAAATGTTTCAACTACCACTTCTAACTTAATGTGTCAATCCCTTCATCAACTGTAAACCACATGTGAAATATTCCAGCATTGATTGTTGCTGTTGAACTCATGTTTTAAATTATATTTTCTGATCCATATTTTGGTTGTATCCTTGGATGAGTAAACGATTATAGTCATTTAATATTTAATTTCTACCTGAAGCTTACACAGATAAATTTGCAATTAAGTAAAATAAAAGATAATGACATTCTTCAAAACTTACTTTCTTAAACGCTCAACAACTTGTGTAAATCAGCGGTTCACAATTAATGTGTTATCCACATTTTGATTATTCCTGAAAAGGAAATCGGCTGTTGTAATGTTCTTTACATTTCAATCAGTTTCTCTGATCGATAGTTTTGTATCCCTTGATAAGAACACGGCTTCAGTCATATTTTTTTTTGTTCGTACTAAATCTAAAATTCTTCTATAATTTAATAACTTAAAAACTCTGACAACAACACAATAATGTTGTAGTTAGCAGTTCATTGTTAATGATATATGTGCTTCATCAAATGTATACAACACTTCAATTTTATTTTGAGAATGGATATTGTTGTATTGATCTTTGCAACAATTTCTTCGGACCCATTTTCATTTGTTGTCCTTGAATTTAGCTTGTTTATAGTTTTTAAGATTGTCTTGTTTTACTTTTTTTCTAATCTAGGTTCCACACATTTAAATTTAAGTTAAACACAATTAAGCACAATGAAACAGAATCAACTTCTCAACATGTAGTTTCTTAAAGGCAATGACAATAATACATTTTTGATTTGAAAATGTGCAATATGCAACACACATTGATTAATACTACTTTAGAATTGCAAGGGTCGTGGGTTCGAATCCCACCCGAGTAATATGCCTGTGGTATTTATTTCACAGGACTCGGAAAAGTACTGATTATACAGTGCTAACACACACCGGTGTTTGGGTAAAAAAATAAAATTAATTTTATTTATCCCCGATGCAAATTTAACCTCTATTATATAGACATTGATTAACAAAAAGGGTAATATTTTGCTGTGTTATTGATTGTTTTGTTTTTTATACTACATGCCATTCATTTCTACAACAAACATCAGTTGACCAGAACACTCGGAATTCCAACGGGTTTCCCGCTTTAAACACAGGGTGGTTGGAAACGACCAAGTGTTTGTTCGGAAAACTTGTACCTTTTTGGAGTAAAAATGTAAAAAAAAAAAAAAAATAATCTGCACTGGATATTTATTTTAGAATGTACAAACCAATTATTTAGGAACTGTTGTCACCAATCACATGTTCCTTCAACTCGACTACTTCCAATTGTTAAAGAAACACGTTGCCTTGGATCGGACGAGTTGGTCTATAAACAAAAAATTAACCGTGTGTTATAAAACGAATATGGTGAGAAAGATGTTTTAAAAGTAGAATACAATGATCCACACAAATTTGCCTTGAAATTGCGTGGTTTTCCTGTTACTTTGCGAACTTACACGGTCGGCCATAAATGGCGGACCGTGTTATCTGACGATGTAAAAGGAAAACCGTGCAATTTTGAGGCATGTTTGTGTGGATCATTGTATTCTACTTTTACGACATACATCTATCCATATGCATTTGATAACAAACGGTTACAAACCCTTTTACAAAGACCAACTCGACCGATCCAAGGCAACGTGTACCTTTAAATCAATGAGTTTTATGTCATTGTTATCTCTGACATTAATTTATTTATTAAATCAGTCATCAAGGTACTTCAGATTGAATACTTTGGGGCAGTGATGCATTTTGCGATGATCACTTATATGAATAGTTGTAAATTCGTTCTCATAATGTTTATTTAAGGCACTGGACACCATTGGTGTTTATTCAATTTGTGTCAAGTCCAAACAAAATGTTAACGAGCAACAGGGAGCTATTGAACATATTATTTATAAACGGCTCACTCTGAAGTACGTTTTTGAGAGATGAGTAATTTCTCACAAAAATAATCAAAAACGCTAGCTGCACATTTTAGTAGGCATATAAAAGCCGGCAGTTCTCTTGCAACTTCGATGACCAAATGGGTCACATTTTTAAAGAATGTTTTTGGTTATGCATAGTGTTGGGTTATACCAAGTGAGAATATTGGTATTATAGTCAACTACATATGCCACTATTGCCTTTAAAGGCACTGGACACTATTGACAATTGCTTAAAGGAACACGTTGCCTTGGATCGGGTCGAGTTGGTCTATACAAAGCGTTTGTAACCTTTGTTTTGAATTGCATATGGTTGGAAAGATGTCTTAAAAGTAGAATACAATGATCCACACAAGTTTGCCTCGAAATTGCGTGGTTTTCCTTTTACTGTGCGAACTAATACGGTCGGCCATTTATGGAAGTCAAAAATTTGACTCCCCTAAATGGCCGATCGTGTTAGTCGACGAGGTAAAATGAAAACCGTGCAATTTCGAAGCATGTTTGTGCGGATCATTGTATTCTACTTTTACAACATCTTTCTACCCATATGCATTTTATAACAAACGGTTACAAACGCCTTTCAAAGACCAACTCGACCCGATCCAAGGCAACGACTTCCTTTAAAATAACTGTAAGCATAAAAACTTACTTCTTGACGATCAATGATATTACAAAACATTGCGATAAACGGCTCCCACCGAAGTAACGTCGTTTTCGAGAAAGAGGTTGTTTCTCACTTAAACACGTAAATTTGATTTTAAGGTATCGAATTAAAGCATCTCAAATCACACAACTTCGTGCGACAAGTGTTGTTGTTTGTGTCAATATTATCGTGCAACTTCGACGACCATTTGAGTTCATTTTTTTAAGGTTTGTTACGCTGGGCATATGTTGAGATATACCAAATTAGGAGACACGTCGATGGCAATACCGAAGTTGTCCTGTGTCTTTTTAAGTAAAGCTTGTTCGTTTAATGAGTTACAAAACTTGCCGTATTTTCATGCTGCATTTCTTCAGGGAGAAATAATCTGATCCATACCACCAACCTGCCCATTTTACTCCACGTCCGAATGGAACATCTTCCTGTGGATAGTATTTACCATTCAGATGGGACATGTAGCAGCTTGTAAACCACCAGGCACCTTCCCATAGCTCTGCGCAGTTGGCAATGGTATCTCCGTCATTGTCCTGATCCTTCGCTGTGAATGGTTGGCCATTATGACCAAACATTGAATCACTTGTACTCTGAGCATCATATGAACCAACATTGAGAGTGTACTTGTCACCTGTAACAGCAAACTCACCATAAGAAGCCCAAACTGCAGTGGACTGCCAATTATCCATATCTACTCTGAGCTCCCATTGACCCGTTCCAGTAAGGGCACGCAGGATGTCATTCCCCAACCAGAACTCATTTTGCATGTCACCAAAGCCAGATGCGTATTCAGACCAGGTGCGGTAAAAGTCAACAGAGCCATCGTGTCTCCTCTGGAACACGATCCAGCCTCCTCCATCTGTTTCCATATCACAGTAGACCTGTAACCCAGCATTTAGACTTGCAGGGTAGATTTTGTATATGCCATTGTCACGGTAACCGGCTTGATATAACTTAGTACAACTGCTATACTTTTTCACGTTCGGAACGGAAAAAGAAAAAGTGTCCACCCTTCCATCATAGTAGACACTTCCTTGTGATTCGATAAAGTCAACAGGGCTGTTTCCCCTGGTGATGTTGTTAAATTCACAACCATTGTTATCTATTTGGTAGTTGAATGATGCACACTGTGGGTTTAAAGAGCAGTCTCGCCCACAGATCACAGGAGAAGATACAGTCTTCAACTGAAACACTTGATTCAGTAAGGCACGGTTTTCAGCCAAGTAGAATGTTTCCATGAACCGCTGTTGGTTTGCACCATGGCATGTTTGAATCAGTACAAACATAAACAAAGTTGCGATAATAACTTCCATGATGATCGTTTGTGTATACTATTGTTCGTAATAACTTTTAGAAGTAATGAATCAGGCAGTTATTCATATATTTATTCAAATTAAGCAATTAATTGAACAGAAGTTGTTGCTGCACACATGTGTAATTGAGTAAGCTTCACTCATCGACTTCACCGTTCACCGTATTCGCAGCAGTGAGATAGAAACGAGTGACCAAACAGTATTTAAGGCTTGTCTATAAAGAAACAGACGACTGTGGCGGGTTTTGATTGGCTGTCAAATTCTGGGTCAATTTTATTTGCGTGTGTAATACAATTGATTAGGTTTTCCTGTGTGCTTCAGACCAAATCACTGTATTATGCTCCTTTTGTTTTTCTGCAAAAGGAACGTAGCGAAAGCAATTACACAGCCAAGGATGCTGTATCGGCCTATTATTTAAAGGCAGTGGACACTATTGGTAATTTCTCAAAATATTTATAAGCATAACACCTTTCTTGTAAGTAATGGGGAGAGGTTGATGGTATACAACACCGTTATAAACGGCTTCCTTTGAAGTGACGTAGTTTTCGAGAAAGAAGTAATTTTCCACGAAATTGATTTCAAAACCACATATTTAGAATTTTAGGTCTCGAAATCAAACATCTGAAAGCAATCAACTACTTGTGACAAGGTTTTTTTTTTCTTTCAATAATATCTCGCAACAACAACGACCGAGTGAGCTCAAATTTTCACAGGTTTGTTATTTTAACTATATGGTGAGATACACCGACTGTGTGTTAACAAATTACAATGGTGTCAAGTGTCTGTAAGGCCAAGTCACACTGTAGCGTTTGCCAAAACTATAACAACGCATATATAACGCAAATAGAGCTAATCGAACGATCACACTCGCCCTCTCGTGATGATGGCATACTCATCAGGTCACCAAAGTGGCCCACTCCAAAAGCAGGGCACTGGGGGCCGACCCGGGTGAGCCCCGTCAAAGCTATTCGAACGTACCAGGGCAGACGTAGACCGGGGTCAACCCATGGAAGCTAAACGAACACACACCCATATGCTCACAAATAATGTTATACGCTGACTGACTCTTTAAACCGACATACGTTTACAGAGTAACTAAAAGTCTTTTTTTTCGCGTATTTGTTTTGGTTTTTACTGGAATAAAAAGCGGTTCATGCACGTCAGAACCGAGATGAGAGCAATTGTTCCGCTCAATTTGTTTTCTGTAAAAAAAAACGCTGCAAAAACAAAAAAATAAATAACAGCCAAGGTGGCACAATACCGAGGTGTGTAGACTGCAATTACGTGGTGGAAATCATAATTGTTTTTGATATGAGATCTTTAGCGCTATATAGCTGCATGTACGTCAGAAAAGAGAAGTAAATTTGTTCCGCTCCATTTGTTTAGTTTTGTAGACGGAACACAACAGAGGCAATTTCACATCAAAGGGTACTGTACCGACCTACTTTTACAATGCAATAAGTCAATTTGTTCCGCTCCATTTGTTTTCTTTAAAAGGAACGCGTCGAAGGCAATTACACAGTCACTGTACCGACCTACTCTAACACTGCAACATCAAGGTGACTTTGCGTATTAGTTATCGATCACTAATCAGACTATATTTATGCGGACAACTCAGTCTAAATAAACTAAAATGCTTATTACCTTGTATAGTTCCCAATAAGGTGTTGTCCAGCTCTTTTGCAAAAATTCCCGGCTCACAAATAATTTTCTCCACGAAAACCCTTACACAAAAGGAAACTAATTATTATATTATTTTTTTTTTCCAACCTTCGCACACAATTGGATCAACCCATTTTAACATGAACCACCCATACCAAGGACATCACAGCTTTATCATGATTTGGAGAAGAACAAATCGTAGAATTTTGCACACGTTGTTTTATTGTTCCTTTTGACATTGACTTGACTCAAGTCGCAGTTCCGTGACAGTTTTTTTTTCAGTCCCATCGCCCACAAATGAACATTTGTTTTGTGCAGCCGATCACCCCCAAACTGTTCCGTACCTTTCTCGGGACCAATGTAGCTACATTGTGGCGGCGGATGTGACAAGGGACCTCTCGCACGAGAACGGGCATTGAATCAAGTCTAACGGTGAAAGGGCTCACAAGATCACGGTTCGGTGCAGTTAATAAAAACCACAACAACGCGTAAACATGACACCACCCGGTCCCGAGAATGGCCAGGCATATGGCTGGGGATGCCGGCCGCTCAAAGCTTTCCTGGTGTCAAGATGATGGGACTGGACATAAAATGAACCTCATTGGAATGGGACTCAAGCCAAGTATGTTACCGTGCGGTCCACATCATACAGGGCGGGGCGTTCAATCGTGAGCACAGGCCTTTATAAGAGAATGAAAACGAGAACGTTAGAAATGCACGCCCTTGAAGCATGGGCGTTTTCTGTGTAGAGCAATTAATTAACCAATACAATGTCTCCTCTTTGCGTCGTTATCGTTAACATTTTAGTTATCGCTGCAGTCACTGTGTGACTCGGCCTTAACGCTACCTCCCGTCCTCTGTGTTCCTACCGTCCCAAAATCGAAAGCTCTCTAGTTTATTGGACAGGATGAGAAGGGTTTAAAAGGGGTTCAGAAGAAGTCGTAAAGACGATGGAACAATGATGAGTCAAAGGGGCATTACATATTGGTTTATAAAACAGTGGCTGGCACTGCCAACACTATGTAATCCACCATACACCGATGACACTTTTAGCATGACATCGATTAAAAAGAAAAATCGATGATAACGCTCACTGAAATTGTCGACACAAATATTTCAATCAGTTTCCACAATCACCATTCAGTATTTGTTACTTTAAGGAAAATGAAAGTTAGCGAGGGTCAATCGAGAAGCGGCATACCCCCGAATTATTCTCTGCTAACACTCTGTCATGACAATACTAACGGCGTGGCGTCTTTATCGAAAACTCTTCTTTCCTTTATGCCTCCAGTGTAACCAAAATACAGCAGCAACACTCAGTAATTGTGCACCAGCCATTAGACTGAAGGCAACGGTGTAGTCTCCAGTTAAGTCGTATATCAATCCTGGTGGGCACAAAAAAAACGTACACATGTTTAAGTTACATACCTTCAATTACTGTTTCGTTCATTCATTCATTAATTTGCGACTCATTAATTCATCAGCTCGCCAGTGTAGCCGTGAGCTTTGTTGATCGAGAGAGTGGTTTGGATCCATCCCGACAAAACTACTAATTATAAACAACACAATAGTGAATTTTACAACTACCGTCCCAATGCGCTTTATTATATTGCCCCGGTCATCGGGGCAATAACATCCCTTTCATATGTATCCGTTCCCTGGACAAAGGTAGCGCTCCGAAGGCTTTTTCTTACCAACAAATCAAACTGGCAGATACATAACACTTGGTGAAAAGAAACATTAGTAAAGTATATTGCTCAAGGACAAAAGCTTTACTACCGGGACCTGAAGCCACACTCCATTGATTTTGACCATACTTGAATATAGCCACTCGGCCAAGACACCTCACAAAATACTCGATGCAGAACGTTTATCAATCATTTACGAATCTGTTATCAATATGTTGGGTTAGTTTGCTTGTAGAAAGGTTTGCGGTAACACCATGTAATGACTATCTCTAATGAGTTGGGGTGATTCTAAAAAGAACCGTTGGTTTCGACTCGACGTTTCGATCAGTATGCTCTGATCGTCTTCTGCTCTGATCGTCTTCTGCAGAAGACGATCAGAGCATACTTATCGAAACGTCGAGTTGAAACCAACGGTTCTTTTCAGAACCACCCCAACTCAATAGAGAAAGTCATTACATGGTGTTACCGCAAAACTTTCTATATCGTATTTCCACCACGCAAAGTTTCAAATCCTACTTAGTTTGATTGTGTTAATCAGGACGATATTTGCATGTCGAAATATACCGACGTCCTTTCCTTGAGCTTTGTACATGTGTTGCATCTTGATGACAGAGACCATTTTCGGATATGCATTCGTGCGCCTAGTAGTGTTGTATGCATCCTCGTAGTCATGGGTCAAACAGGCGCGGCGAGATCGATCACCCCTGGGAACGAAAGTGTGGGCTAACCTGCTCACACGGTCGGCCATTTTATGGGGGTCAAATTGTTCACTCACATAAACGGCCGACTGTGTTAGGTCGCAAAGTAAAAGGAAAACCACGCAAACACGCAAACGTGTGTGGATCATTGTATTCTAATTTAAAAATATATTAATACCCATATGCATTTTATAACAAACGGTTACAAACGCTTTTCAATGACCAACTCGTCCGATCCAAAGCAGCGTGTTCCTTTAACACAAAAACTCACCTGGGAAATATAGGAGAAGGATTAAGGACAAACCAGTCATAAATCCCATCCAGCCAAGAACATGGCCCAGCTGTTCTTTACCAAATATTTCCTTTATGACAACATCTATGAGTATGGAAGTCAATGCAAAAGCAATTCCAAAGATACAAGCATTTCCAGTAATTGGCCAGTAAGACATCAACCATGGGTCGACAGCATAGTAAATGGCAAGTATAAGTACAGCTATAGCCAGCCAGGTGTATTTGCTGACAAATTGCACTTGCTGAATTATAGGGGCGATCATAAGGCAGGCTACTGCTTTTCCAATTCCATAAGCAACGATGAAATGCGACGCGTCTTCCATTGTGAATCCTTTATACACAGTAGTATACTGCACATAGTAGACTAACCAAGCACAGTAAGTGATTAGTCGAACAGTTGATATACATACAATAAACCAAAATGATGTGGATGAGAACAAACCACGCTGGAATGTATCACGAGTGAATAAGTATACTTTGTTAAAACAGCCACAGTGGTTGTTTGGTGCCCTTTTGTCTTCTCCGGTCTCTTGCTCCTCGTATGTGAGAGCTGCTTCGTAACCTTCTCGACTCCCACTAGCTGCAGGTGGTTTCATCAGAGCTCCACAAACAGCGATATGTAATAATAATGCTCCAAGTAGTAGCATTGTTCCTCTCCAGCCGTATATATCTAGGAAAAGCTGTATCAATGGCACAACAGCAATGAAGGCAAAGGAGGAGCCCATGAACCCCAAGCCGTAGGCTGTTGTGAGTGATTTGGTAAAGAAACTTCCAACCAGATGCTTCGATATTATGTAAGTGATGCCAATTGCTGCTCCTGAATAGTAAGATACGAAATATGTTAAGAGTTTTAACTTTTAACATTCCTCTGAAGAGCTGAGGGAACAAAGTATACTCAACATTTTCTAAACATTAAGGTACTTTTTTCAACAATGTCAACATATTTACATAAATTACACTCACACCGTTTTAAGATAATGATAATAAAAAGTTAACCTTTAAAGGCAGTGGACACTATTTGTAGTTACTCAAAGTAATTATTAGCATAAAACCTCATTTGTCAACGAGTAATGGGGAGAGGTATAAAACAGTGAGAGAAACGGCTCCCTCTTGAAGTAACATAGTTTTTGAGAAACAAGTACTTTTCCACGAGTTTGATTTCGAGACCTCAAGTTTAGAACTTGAGGTCTCGAAATCAAGCATCTGGAAGCACACAACTTCGTGTGACAAGGGTGTTTTTTTCTTTCATAGTTATCTCGCAACTCCGACGACCAATCGAGCTCAAATTTTCACAGGTTTGTTATTTTACGTGAGAAGTGAGAAGACTGGTCTTTGACAATTACCAATAGTGTCCACTCTCTTTAAGGGGAAGGTACACGTTTGTTAATTGTCAAAGCACAGTCTTTTCACTTGGTGTATCCCAGCATAAGCATAACATAACAAGCCTGTGAAAATTTAAGCTAAATTGGTCATAGAAGTTGCAAGACAAAGATGAAAGATAACAAAATTTGTGTGCTTTCAGTTAGAAATAAAATACTTATAGCTTAAAGTCTTTTAACATTCAAGTCAGAAATAAACACTTTCTCAAAATACATACTACTTCAGAGGAAGCCGTTCCTCGAAATGTTGTATACTAACAACAGCTCTCCAATGCTCGTTACCAAGTAAATTTTTGAGTTAATATTTGTTTTTAGTAATTACAAAACGTGTACTTTCCCTTTATATGTTAATTGCTAAGGTGCTGCAATTGTTTTTATGAATGAGTAAACCAGTATCACGTAAAGACGTTTCACATGTTTCGTAATGTCCGTTAATGTTATTTTCGTGACTTGTTTTACTATGTTCTCAAAAAAAATCAGCACCTCAGGAAGTAAAATTTAAAGAAGTCACTATACCATACTATCTTCATACTGTTTGTTGAATGTAGTTGCAATTACAGTGTCTGGATTGTTAGTCCAGCCGTTGTGTGGTTTGACCGATAGACACTATTGCTCTATTATACGGAGCTTAAGGAATAATATGCGTGAAAAAAAAAATGAAAACAAGTTGCGTGCGAACAAAAACAAATATGCGAGCTGACGAATAAATCTACGTTCAACCGCAACAAATATGCGTGCGTACGAAAACAGTTGCGAACTAAAAATTTGCTTGCGTACGATCAAAATCTTCGTTGGACTTATTTTTGTTTGCACCCAATTGTTTGTTTCGTTCGCACGCAATTTTGTTTTTACGCATGTCCCTTTAAAAGCTTCGTACTGTACAATCTCTGCTGCAAACATTTAAACCCGCGAAAACGACCAATCAAAAAAAATAAAACATTTAGTTAGAGGACAATTATGCCTCAACAAGGTCATTTGTTTGTAGTGTATACACTCTCCCGATAGGCTTGCTTTGGTGTTATGCAAAATGTGCAATCGTTTTGTTTTACTTGAACCAGATGGCCGATCGATCTCAAACTTACACAGGTTTGTCAGATTATGCATATAGTGTGTTGCATAAAGTGGTAACAATGTCAGCAACTGTTTTGTTAGCTCAATCCAACTTGTTTATGTTAATTTTAAGCAACGTTTTACCTGAAACAGTAAGGAGGAAGGTGATTGCGTACAGACTGGATAGGAATGACGCACTTATCATAGAGATACCAGCAACTATTCCACTCACTGTCACCACAGTCCTGGCGCCAAATCTCTCCTTTAGTGGCGTTGCTAATATCCCTGCTCAGAAAAGAAGAAAAAAAAACATGGCGATGATACATTGGTTATAATTGTGACAGCAGTATAATTGAACAAAGTTACAATATATTACATCCGTGCAGGCGATCTTTTTTTTTTTAGCTGTTGATATTGTTTTCGTCGATATACTACTACTACTACTGCTGCTGCTGCTGATGCTGCCGCCGCTGCCGCTGCCGCTGCCGCCGCTGCCGCCGCTGCCGCCGCCGCAGCCGTTGCCGTTGTTGCCGTTGCCAGTGTTGTTGTCGTTGTCGTTGTCGTTGTCGTTGTTGTTGTTGTTTTTGTTGTTGTTTTTGTTGTTGTTATTATTTCTCAATTGTTAGCCCAGCATAACCTGTGTGCATGCATGATGTTTGAAATACACAGTAAGCGGAAAATGGTGATCATTAGCACAGAGTTTGGTGGTTATGAGTTCAGTGAAATCCACTCGTACTAGATCAAACATCAAACCACCTACCAAATACAAGGATTTCATCCTAAGGAGTTTGTCACATGATAATGGACTCTAATAATACTGTCATGTACTCAATAAACCAAACAAATCAAACAATCCTGAGTAAAATACAAGTTTTTACATTCATTCAACTTTTTAATTGAACTTTTGGGGATAAACAATTCAGTTGAACATTATTTGCCTTAAAAAAGGAGATGTTGATACCACTCAACTTATATAACGCCCTCTATTGACAAGTTACAGTGGAAATCTTTGCAGCACCTTAATCTCAAGAACTACACGACCAATGTTTAAATTCATTGGGCATGGACATTCATTTAAAAAAAACCTTGACTCAAGTTGACCTATACTTCCGGGTCAACCGAAAGTGAGACCATATCTCAAGAAATATACAACCTATTTTCAATTGTTTCAGTTATAGACTCCTTGGTCATTTGAGCACATGGTCCAAGCAAAACAACACGGAACAACTTTGTGTTTGTTCACAAACACCGAATGTCTAGTTTTTAATTGATATTATTATTTATATTTATTGTATTATTATTCATTTGGGAAATCAGACAACAAAACAATGATGAGTACAGAGCAACAAAGTGATGAAAATCCACAAGGGAACAATCAATACAGCAACACTTGCCATAAACACAAAAGTTTAACTTAATAACTGTGGCCTGGGCCAACTGTTTCATATTGTGACTGGCTTGTACACAAATAAGCAAAGAGATAAGTTTAAATAAACTATTTTATAAACAGTAAAATTTAATTAAAAGTACATCAATATTTAAGATAAACTTACCCGAGAACGCCCCACCAGACGAAACAAAAGCAACCATCCAGCCAATTAACCACGTCGAAGTGACGAACTGTTCCTGTAGGGTGGGTAACATCATACCCAGACCTTTGGTCACACCAACCCTTGCTACAAAACACGTAAATACACCCAACACAGCAATCCAACCATGAATACCGCCATCTCGTATGGTTTCCTTTAAAGAGTTCGAAACGCTCTCCAAGCAGCCATGCGCCATTTTCTATGGACCAAGAAGAGATTAAACAAAACAAGAGGCGCACTGAGGAACTCATAAGCAACATCTCACTGAGAACAACTGGTTACAGGTATGTTCTTCAGACACAGTCAATGTAACGTCATGGATGGTAAATGATATCATTGGTATCACCAACCTACATCTCACATAATGAACCATTTTTGTAGAGCGCATATCACAATCACATATAAGTCCCTATGCGCTTTGAGATGAAAACAAAAGAGGAGTAAAAGTTAATAAAGATGTGAAGTAAATACAAAAGAAAAATTTAGTTGATACAGAAAGAAAATACCCCAAGTCCAACCTGCGTTTTTTTTTTTTTTCTAAGAACGTGTAGCGTGTTAAAATCATATGGGGCTTCGAAATTAATGGTGACTGTATTGGTCGACGACTCACCTCAAGCTATATATGCTGGTATTATTCCATTGCATTTTAACACATTTCATGAATTGTTTACCGTACCGTAGACACAAGCACATGGAACAGTCGCTGGCTGCGCAATAGCTCAGTGTAAACTTAATATCTAGAGTATGAAAGTGTATGTGTACTGATACATTTATTTCCAGTGTTGTTTCCAATCTTAACTCATTTTTATGCACATGGTTTGGGAGGGCACATCTGTTTGTTGACATTTTTGTTTTACTTTTGGCTTTCCCTGGACGGCCGTTTGTTATAATTGTTGTAGTGTCCGAAAAAAAGACAAACAAATATAACATACAAAAGTAATTACCTTTCATTACCTGTATCCAGGGGCCAATTTTATTTGTTATTCATAAAAACCTCAGACAGTTTCGCTATTCCTATTGGTGTAGAGCGCTTCACGTGGGTGGATGTAAACCTTTTTTTCATGACCGGTAACAAGTGTTAATTCATGGGTGTGACACGCGACCTTGCACATGTTCTTTTGAGACAGTTTCTCCATTCATATTGATCGAGAGCAACGGCTGAAACAGTTTTGCCACATCACGCAAATACGCGCGATGCGCACACCATTCCCTTATAAGGAGTTGTTTACCCGAGGGCGGCAGAGGGCTTTACCGTTTCATAGCTGGAAGGGTGTTGTGTTGAAATAAATCATTTAAACATTATATTTGTTGCATTTATTTTACTTTTTGACCAAACAGTGATGATGTTTTTGACCTAAAAGGTATTTATGAATTGGAATCAAAGTGTGTTGAATCGATTTTCAACTAATGGTTTTCAACTAATGGTTCAAAGCCGGTGTCCCACAAGGTACCAAAATCGGACCGATCGCCTTTTTGGTCATGTTTAGTGATTTTGTCACTGATCATCAAGAGGTTACTCACTATAAGTATGTAGATGACATGACCCTTAGCCAGTCTTTTAAAAACTCTGAGAATGCTATTGGTTTGCAAAACGAATTAGACTGTCTCCAACAGTGGGCTGACACTAACAACATGAAAATCAATCCTCCCAAGTGTCAAGCTTTGAGTATTTGTTTCCAACGCACCCCAGCTGTACTACCTAGTTTCCATATTGGTATTTCAGCCATCACTAACACAAGCTGTATGACAATTCTTGGGGTTCATCTACAGAGTAATCTTAAATGGGATACCCAGATAAGTTCAATGTGCAAAGCCTTCAACTATAAATTGTACCTTCTGCGCCAATTAAAACGGTGCTGCACTTCTATTGCTGATTTGTTGAGTGTATATATTATGTATGTTAGACCAACTATTGAGTATGCTTGCCCAGTCTGGTATTCAAGCCTCACGAAGTCTCAACTTGGATGCCTTGAAAAGTTGCAGCGCAAGGCTCTTCGTATTATCTTGTCCTACGATTACTGTGAAACTAAGTCTTTTGCTGAGATTATTCCCAGCTTGGCCTCCCTGCCATGGATGTTAGACTTGAGCAGCTCTTCGTTAATTTTGGTAAATCCCTCCTCACTTCTAACAGACATAAACAATGGCTTCCCCCACCTAGAAACAACAACCTGAGAAATTCCAATAAACTTTGTACAATTAAATGTAGGACTAACCGTTTCAAAAACAGTTCCATCCCTTCCCTAGTTGAGCTGCTCAATCACCAATAATTGTTCTGGCCTGTAGATAACTTGTTTGCATTGTGTAAATATTTGTAATGTATATACTTACAGTTTTTTAATTTATATTCTCATCTACTCTATTTTTATAATCTCGTATTGTATATTTGCTGGTTTTTGATGTTTGAACGTATTTTTATATTGTAAACCTAAACACAATTCAGCCTTTTGGCTGCTACGTTTGATTTTTAATAAACCAATAACAATAATAATAATAAACCCGCAAAGGCCTAGTTCTTTATAATTTACCTCGACTTCGTCTCGGTAAAATTATCAAGAACCAGGCCTCGTTGGGAGTAAACCACTATTTGAAAACCTATTCATCACACATTGATTCCCTTATTTAACCATGCTTTCATTGTTCGTGTTGTTTTGTGAAAGGCACTGTCCGTTACACAACTAGGCAGGATAGTTGGGAGGGCCCTATTAGGCAATTTTGTAATTTGTTTATTAATAAATATTCGTTTACTAATAATTGTTTCGCAAAATTTTGATTTGATTGTAGTTGTTTATTATTATTAATAGACACCCCTGAGACACCCTGGCCTATCACATAAATTGCAAGAATACAAGATACCCCCAATAAATGCAATCAAGTCAAACTTACGATTGTATATCGTCCAACGTCGACAGCACCGCCAACAGATTCTTAAAAACTATAACAAGACTAAGACCTTAAATTGTCAATGAACCCTAACCCAAAGACAATCACCCAATACACGTACTCTAGCTAAACGATGGTTTCACTACACAATAAAACACTATACCAAGTCTTGCTCGAGTCACTTCACTAAACACACTGACTCGTGATGCGCTCCACGCCAACCCCCGGTGCCATGCCTCTACACATGCGGTCCTAGATTGCTAACTGCGCACGCGCACCCCGCTTACCTGATTCACTGCGCACGCGCACCATGTCAGCCTGAGTCACTGCAAGTGCTAGGCTCCGCCCACTTGCATCGATCGCCCAGCCACGCAGCAAACACATGCAAATACAGTCACATGTCCGTCAAATGCATTTCCGCTACAATATTCTTATTGTTGTTGCTGTTGTTGTTGCTGTTGTTGCTGTTGTTATTGTTGTTGCTGTTGATGTTGCTGTTGCTGTTGCTGTTGCTGTTGCTGTGGCTGTGGCTGTGGCTGTGGCTGTGGCTGTGGCTGTGACTGTGGCTGTGGCTGTGGCTGTGGCTGTGGCTGTGGCTGTGGCTGTGGCTGTGGCTGTGGCTGTGGCTGTGGCTGTGGCTGTGGCTGTGGCTGTGGCTGTGGCTGTGGCTGTGGCTGTTGCTGTTGCTGTTGCTGTTGCTGTTGCTGTTGCTGTTGCTGTTGCTGTTGCTGTTGCTGTTGCTGTTGCTGTTGCTGTTGCTGTTGCTGTTGCTGTTGCTGTTGCTGTTGCTGTTGCTGTTGCTGTTGCTGTTGCTGTTGCTGTTGCTGTTGCTGTTGTTGTTGTTGTTGTTGAAACCATTCTTGAAAATTAATGGAGCGATTTAACAATAGCATGACGTCACATGTGTGGGTTAACCTGGGGTAATCTTGACCCCGTGTTGACTGGTCGTCTCTGTCAATTCGTCGTAAGTTGTCTGTTTTGTATTTTATCATTAAAGGAACACGTTGCCTTGGATCGGTCGAGTTGGTCTTTGAAAAGCGTTTGTAACCGTTTTTTTATAAAATGCATATGGGTAGAAAGATGTTGTAAAAGTAGAATACAATGATCCACACAAACATGCCTCGAAATTGCGTGGTTTTCCTTTTACCTCGTCGACTAACACGTCGGCCATTTATGGGGGTCAAAATTTTGACTCCCATAAATGGCCGACCATGTTAGTTCGCACAGTAGAAGGAAAACCACGCAATTTCGGGGCAAACTTGTGTGGATCATTGTATTTTACTTTTATAACATCTTTCCAACCATATGCATTTTATAAAAAACGGTTACAAACGCTTTTGTTTTGACCAACTCGTCCGATCCAAGGCAACGTGTTCCTTTAAGTTTAAGATTAACCTTATTAACTGTGATGTGGCAGACATAATTTTTGTCAACCATAGATATCCTAATGTTCTCACCTTCAAACACCTGTATGCTAGAAACGATGTTTTGCATTTCTCTGCTCCTTATCTTTTCCCAATACTTTGGTCTAGTTTGCCTGAAAACATTCGCAATTCACTACTGCTCTTGCCCTTCTACAGCTTTCTAAAATCACTTAGATTTTCTGTCTGCCAAGCTCACGAATATATTGTATAGTACCTTTAGCTGAATCACTTGTTCAATATTTTAAGTTGTTTAATTTATCTACAAGTTTACTTTTTATTTATTTATTTATTTTCTTGTATTATTTATTTATTTTAAATTCATTTTTTATGCTTATTACATATTTATTATTTGCTATTGGTTGGATAATTATATGTTTTTATTGCATTGTGTACTACATGTATATTATGTTAAATCCATATTAATTTCATTGTGTACCCCAGATGTGGGGCAACAGATCTAATGATCATAGTATGTATTTGCTTTTGTTGTCCCTTGCCCATATCGGGGTATTATTCTCAATGTATTTTTATTTATACTTTTATGGCAAATAAAATAATAATACAAATAACAATAATAATAAAAATAATAACAATAACAATAACAATAACAATAACAATAACAGTAACAGGAACAGTAACAGTAACAGTAACAGTAACAGTAACAGTAACAGTAACAGTAACAGTAACAGTAACAGTAACAGTAACAGTAACAGTAACAGTAACAGTAACAGTAACAGTAACAGTAACAGTAACAGTAACAGTAACAGTAACAGTAACAGTAACAGTAACAGTAACAGTAACAGTAACAGTAACAGTAACAGTAACAGTAACAGTAACAGTAACAGTAACAGTAACAGTAACAGTAACAGTAACAGTAACAGTAACAGTAACAGTAACAGTAACAGTAACAGTAACAGTAACAGTAACAGTAACAGTAACAGTAACAGTAACAGTAACAGTAACAGTAACAGTAACAGTAACAGTAACAGTAACATTAACAGTAACAGTAACAATAACAATAACAATTTTGTTTTCTTTAGTTATAGACTCTTTGGGCAAAGACCAAAACTGTTATTTATTGTAATCAGACCAAATATAATCTTTGAATCACTCAATTGAAGCAAAATACCACGGAACAGCTTTGTGTTTATGCACAAACACCTAATGTCTAGTTAATAATTATTGTAATATTTGTTAAAGATTTTGAACTGCAATTCAGAGCTACGACATTTTAAAATAAGTAAACCGTAACTTAATTAAACAAATTATAGCAGAAAATTATGTTGTGCTAAAGTGTATACCTCCTTTATTATTTTATTAGTTTGTACAAAGCATTTTTAAATTAATTTATTCATTGCTGCT
Source organism: Asterias amurensis (assembly GCF_032118995.1). Lineage (NCBI taxonomy): Eukaryota > Metazoa > Echinodermata > Asteroidea > Forcipulatida > Asteriidae > Asterias > Asterias amurensis. The sequence continues at coordinate 13,290,858 of NC_092657.1, read as the reverse complement.
GTTTTTCATTTTGTTTTAGTTTTGTGTTCATATCATGGACAACTACACTTTATTGTAATGGACTTTTTTATTGCAAAGTAATATCATTTAAATTTAATATATTTGATATACGTTTTTCATTTTTATTTTATTAATAAAAACATACGAGTTAGAATGCTGGTTGAATTTTCGTCTGACAACGAAAGTTTTACTTTATGACATCTGTCTACTGTTTTTTTGGCGGCACACCATTTTGTCAAAATGGTAGAAAACCTCTATTGGGCCAATACTGGTTTTGTAGCTGCACTAAATCTTTTCTGGGCCAATACTGTTTTTTTTTTTTTTCTTTTCTTTTTTTCAGTGCCTTGCAATTTTGGCGAAATGGTATAGAAAACTTTTTCTGGGACAATACTCGTTTCGAAGCGGCAAACCATTTTGGCAAATAATGGTATAAAAAAAACCTTTGCTGTGCCAATACTGATTTTGTAATGGCGCAGCATGGGGCCGGCATTGAACCGACATTGGTAAAAATATGCAATTTTCAAGGCAGGGTGTCAAAGCAGCAACTGTGCCAAAAGATGGCTTAAGATTGTGAAAACAATTAAAAACTGACAAGGTAATGTAATTTGTTGGGATTTTTTGACTATCAAAAAAATAATGTAGATATTATTTGACGAGATGTAATAATTTGGAATAACTGATAATCAATATCAATGGATACAAATTCAACGGAAGTTTATATCACTCGGTGCTTATTATAATGCATAGGCTGTATGCTGTTTGTATTGTGTGTTTTAACAGTAGTATAGTCACATGTATATATATGTGTCTGAGGGTGCAATTAGTAGAATATTTAATTCATTAACGTATTAATTACACACTGAACAATCTGGCCAGTAACGGACCAATTATGGGCCAATATTGGCAAACTGTGTTGGCCCAATACAGAAGTGCCAGCATCATCATGAACGTCATTGGGCCTATAAAGCCTACTGGGTGAGTTATGGCAACTGTTACTGTGCACAAAAAGGTATTTGGCCAACCTTCCGCGAGCTGTGGCATTATCTGGCCAGTAGCTGGCCAATTCTGGGTCAAATAGTGCCATGCTATAATGGCATAAAACAGAAGTGACAGCATCGGCGCGAGCGTTATCGGGCCTGTACATGATGAGTTATGACAACTGTCTTGGGCCGATTAATTGCCAATGTTTCAAATGTCAGTGCCAGTATCGAGTCATTACAGATATTTGCTGGGAGACTTCTTGGGCATTGGAGATTAAAGGAACACGTTGCCTTGGATCGGACGAGTTAGTCAATTAAAAGCGTTTGAAACCGTTTGTTATGAAATGAATATGGTTAGAAAGATGTTTAAAAAGAAGAATATAATGATCCACACAAGGATCACTCGAAATTGCCCGGTTTTCCTTTTACGTCGCGAACTACCACGGTCGGCCATTTATGGGAGTCAAAATTTTGACTCCCATGGCCGACCGTGTTAGTCGACAGGGTAAAAAGAAAACCACGCAATTTCGAGGCATATTTGTGTAGATCATTGTATTGTACTTATACAATATCTTTCTAACCATATACATGTTATAACAAACGGTTGTAGAACAATTTTAAAAGACCAACTCGACCGATCCAAGGCAACGTGTTCCTTTAAAGATTACCCCAGGTTAAAGGAACACGTTGCCTTGGATCGGTCGAGTTGGTTTAATTTATCTCGTCAAAAAATATCTACAATTTGGGGGGTATTTTATAGCCAAAAATTCCAACAAATTACATTACCTTGTCAGTTTTTAATTGTTTTCACAATCTTAAGCCATCTTTTGGCACAGTTGCTGCTTTGACACCCTGCCTTGAAAATTGCATATTTTTACCAATGTCGGTTCAATGCCGGCCCCATGCTGCGCCATTACAAAATCAGTATTGGCACAGCAAAGGTTTTTTTTATACCATTATTTGCCAAAATGGTTTGCCGCTTCGAAACGAGTATTGTCCCAGAAAAAGTTTTCTATACCATTTCGCCAAAATTGCAAGGCACTGAAAAAAGAAAAGAAAAAAAAAACAGTATTGGCCCAGAAAAGATTTAGTGCAGCTACAAAACCAGTATTGGCCCAATAGAGGTTTTCTACCATTTTGACAAAATGGTGTGCCGCCAAAAAAACAGTAGACAGATGTCATAAAGTAAAACTTTCGTTGTCAGACGAAAATTCAACCAGCATTCTAACTCGTATGTTTTTATTAATAAAATAAAAATGAAAAACGTATATCAAATAATATTAAATTTAAATGATATTACTTTGCAATAAAAAAGTCCATTACAATAAAGTGTAGTTGTCCATGATATGAACACAAAACTAAAACAAAATGAAAAACAGCAGCAATGAATAAATTAATTTAAAAATGCTTTGTACAAACTAATAAAATAATAAAGGAGGTATACACTTTAGCACAACATAATTTTCTGCTATAATTTGTTTAATTAAGTTATGGTTTACTTATTTTAAAATGTCGTAGCTCTGAATTGCAGTTCAAAATCTTTAACAAATATTACAATAATTATTAACTAGACATTAGGTGTTTGTGCATAAACACAAAGCTGTTCCGTGGTATTTTGCTTCAATTGAGTGATTCAAAGATTATATTTGGTCTGATTACAATAAATAACAGTTTTGGTCTTTGCCCAAAGAGTCTATAACTAAAGAAAACAAAATCAGTTGTGTAATTCTTGGACTTGTTTTGGCTTGAAATACACGATAACTACACAATATTATGAATGAATAACAATCTATATCAATTCCAATAAACAATTACAGACTAGGTTTTATCAAAACATAATTATATTATTTAATGAGTTAACTTTGATTGTGGAAAAACTCACCATCCGATTTTAACCTAGTCTAAACTGCATGCAAGAGCAACTTTTCGGCGCCCTCACGCATGCTAAAAACGTAAGGTTTTTACAACACAATTGTCTGACATTCACGTTCATTAACCTGGTAAGTCTGAAACCACCAATTGTCCAAAAATTCCCTTATTATGCACATAGATCATATCCAAAAAACAATTACATAGGTAACATATAAATATACTGTCCAACTAATATACTTTATAGTTGTCGGAAATAATACGTCATTTTCATACGTGAATCAAATAATGGGAATAATTTATTGTCGCCCTTTCCAATTATCTGCCAATCGCTCTTATTAGTTATTTTGCATTATTAATTTCCTAATACCTATATTTTCTTAGATAAATGAATGAATCTTACTACATCCACCTACTGAACTACATGTAATTACCCAGCCTTCATACCAAGTGATCCAATTAGCCTGAATTCTAGCAATCAACAATTCCTGATTTACCTTCCTGGTTATACTGAACTGATTAAACTCTGATTAAAGAACAATCATCAAAATAATAAAACAGAAAGTTGACTCCGTTTGTTATTTTGTTCATTTACCATGAACTACAAACACGACAGGACTGTACCTATATTTTCGTCAGTCAAGTGTGAACAGTTTTTGCATAACAACAATGCTGTATACAAATACCCAGTCTTTTGTCCGTTTCAGGGAATGTCATGGTCATGCATATACAGTTTATGATGTTGTGATGTGTGACGTATATTCTTTTTTTTTTTTTTTTTTTTTTAAGTCTTTCCAATTTGGCAGGCTCTCTTTGCCTCTCCATTCTCTAATGTGTTGTATTTTTGATGACTGAAAATGTTTTACTTTTATTGAGGGCAATCTTTAATATACTGTAAAACACTTCGATTGTTAAAAGAGGCGTGGATTTCACAATGAGTTAACACTAGCCATACGTTTTTAGTATCTCCTAAGACTAGTCCTAAGTTTGGACTAGTCCTAACTTTTTGTGAAATCGACCCCTGATTTGTTGATAGAGGCGATAACATGACATTAAACAATCATCATCTGATTGTTTTCGTACGTTGTTCAATACCAAATACGGAAGTACATGTTTGTATAGTTTACACTTGCATCGTTTTGCATATGGTTTATGTTGGGATCAAATGTTAAATTGACTGTCGAATCAGTTGATGTCAAATGGAAACATTATCACGCACTACCAATCCTGGTACCATTGGACGCTACAAATATTAGTGTGTTTTTCCAGTTGCGCATGAGTGTTTATCCAAACATGTAAGCCTACGCACTGTACTTTCATATGCAAATAGGGTTTGCAATTGGGTTTTTCCAGCGGTGTGAAACTACCATTGTGCAAGGGCGTTTAGCCGATATATGCACTGTATATGTAACTGTTGTTGTCCCATTCCAATGTCATTTTGTATTTTGTTTGCCGGCTATCAGTGAGTTAAGCAAAGAAGATCAACTTTGTTAAGTGTGTTAATTAAAGTGACATCTACAGCTACAGGTAAGACTGTGTTTCACTAAGGTATTTGCTGTCCTAAATGACAGCTCGGACATTGTGAACTATGTGATCATGATTTAGTACATAAGAACCAGTATTTTATTTTATTTTATTTTTTATTTTTTATTTTTTTGGGGGGCGGGCTGATCATCCTTACTCGCAGCTTAGAGCTGAATTGCGAAGGACGCGGCTACAACGTGTTCGAGAAGCAGGCATGCAATGGCGCATCTGGCTGCCAGTCACATCAACTCGTTATGGCCACGGAGCACAGCCAATATCGATTTTTTTTCCCCGAGCCGAATCGAACCCGGGGGTCACCTTGGTGAGAGGCGAGCGCTTTACGCACAAGCCAATCATGTCACCCATGTGCATATATACTGCCACACTACCCTTAATGTGGTTTTGGTCCTCCTTGGTCACAACCTACATAGTCGGTGAGACGAATGATTGAGGCAACATTCCCAAATCCAAACTTAGATAAATGCTGACCAGATTGACCCTAAAAACCAACAACGCTGACTCGGGTATGTGTAAATGATGGATGCAAGTTTACTGTGGAAACATTAACCGTTTAAATGTTGATGCTAAACATTGTTACTGCTTGTTTGTTTAACAAAGTAAATGTGTCCTTTTATATACGTTTAGTAAAGACTGAATATCAATTACATTGCAATATTACTTGAAATATATGTAATACAGCTTTGGTTAGTATGGTGTATTTTAGAAGAACTTTTCACTCTGAAGTACTTCAATTATGAAACAAATCACATTGCAATTTTTATCCTAACAATATTTATATTTGGTACTGACAGACACGTTTTTCATGTTATGCGTTCCAATGGTAAATTATTCTCCTTGCGTGGATATAACTGCTACAAATCTTAGGCAATAATCAGAAACAATACCACATTTTGAAATGAAATGTGTACATGTAGTTTTATAGAGTTATCCAAACTAGGAGTAAAACAAAAAAATACCTACATATTCCAAACGATTACAATTCATTCAAAGAGGCAAACATTATTGTTAGCAACTATTTGGACGACAAAATTACCGATCCACTGTACTGAAAATGGTATGTTGATATATTTTTTAGAGCAACGTCGGCGGAACGCTTTGAAGAATGTGGACAATTGTTTTCTCCCATTTGCAAAGCATAGATTTATATAAAGGCAGACATGCTATGTTGGGTTCGCAAAGTAGATCAAGAAATAATGGTAACAATATCGAATTAATTATACATATCAAACTTACATAATAAAATAAGACAGTTTGTTAATATTTGGGGGTTTGATGATGGAATTTAATTCAACGATTTATTGTATCATACAATGAAAGTTTGTTTTTGTTTTGTTTCACCAGTGTTTTTTTATTTCTTCACCCGCTGTAGGTACATTAAAAACAAAAAGTTTTTTTAGCCTTAAAATCTTATAAAACAAACAATCGCGAACAATAGATGGAATTTCTTTCCACAACCATGTTAGTATCTGTTATTGCAGTTTATTGCCACACGGGCAGGCACTTTGCTAAATAATGTCGGCTAAAAAACAGGATTGGTTGGTGTTTTCAAATGGCGTCCGCTCTCCAGTCATTATAACATATATCACTGCTCTACACCTAGTAAGCCTGCTGCCACCAAGTGTCCAAAAGTCATTGACTGGATGATTTAATGAAAATGAAACATTTGTTTGTATTCGTATAACAGGACAGCCCAGTCTCACCAAGATGGCCGAAGCTGCACTTCACACTGCGACCACTTGCAAGATTAGACATGTACACATCGAATGCCCAATCTGCTTGACTCGGTTTATCGATCCGAAAATCCTGGACTGCCAGCACAGCTTCTGCTTAAAATGTCTTCAGGAACTTGTAGACAAACAGGATTCGAAGACGGATTTCATCCTTTGCCCAGTGTGTAGAGAGAAAACTTCAATCCCAGCTAAGGGACCATCGGCTCTTCTCAACTGCTTTCTTTTGAGCTCGCTTATTGATGACGTCATCAATCCGAATAGTCCCGAGGTGGACATTAACCCTCTTGTCTCGATTTGCGAAGGATGCGACGAAGGTCTTGAAGCCGTCTCACGGTGTATTGACTGTGATGCGAACTTTTGCAAGATTTGTTTGGAATACCACGCCAAAATAAAATTGAACAGGCATCATCGAGTCGTTAATGCAGCCGGGTCGTCAAATGAGGGATCCAGAAACCAGAAAAAAACTTGCTCTCCAAAATGCCGGAAACACACTGACCAGGAACTTTGTTTTTACTGTGAAACGTGTGACTTACTTGTTTGTCTCAAATGTGTGGTATTTGATCACAGAGCGCAAAACCACAAACTAACTGAAATCAAAGACTCCATTCGTACTTATCGTCAAGCTGTTGAAGAGGCATTGATGAGATTTGATGAATGTCGCAAGCAATTTCAAAAAGTAGATGACTCTATCAAACACTCACAGCATAGATTACAGCTCATGGTCGACCGGGCTCTTCAAGATATTGTGGCTAAGGAGGAAGAGGAAGTCGAGAAAATTAGAAAAGCATCTCGCCTCCTTCAAGAAAGAGTCACTCAAATCAGCATAGAGAGAGGTGGGGAATTCGGCAGCAAGCAGAGCATCAACAGCGATAAAATGAGCCGTGCAGAGCAGATCGTAGCTTCAGTCAACGACTTGATGCAACATGCTGATGACTTTGAGCTACTGGACCTCAAGCTAAAGGTTATGCACAACTTGACATTCCACAATGAGCTCAAGTTTCAAACAGTGCAGCATAGCAAGTCATTCATCTGGTTCAAAGGTCATGATGTCGTCACTGATGCGGATATCGGTGAAATACTAGAGGAAGAGAAGTGGGAGGTGAAGACAGAGTTTGGTAAAGAAGGTGAAGGTGAGGGGGAGTTCAAGTTTACATGGGACGTTGCTTGTTTAAGCAACGATGACATCGTCGTTACTGATTCTGAGCGGCAAATATTATCCACATTTACATCGAATGGTAGTTACAAATCTCAAGGTGTGCAAAGTAGAACAGAAGATGGACAACTAAAAAAACCTATCGGTGTTGCGGTGACCTCTGATGACCTGCTTCTGGTTACTGACGGACAGGATGTAAAGGTTTATGATAGAGAACTACGATACATTCGCAAGTTCAGACCCTCACAGAATCAAGTCGAGGGGCAGTCAGAGAGTTTACTCGTTGGTATTGCTGTTGACAAGAAAGATCGTATTGCAGTGTATGACTTTGGGAGAAAGGTAATATCTCTTCATAACAAGGATGGATCCACCATTTCCACAATACATCATGATGATATTGGCGATACCGACAATCCAAGCTTTATATCTGTTAACAACAAGGAGCAACTGATCTTTACAAACCTCCTCGAGTCGAAACTAGTTTGTGTGGATTTCATTGGAAACGAGGTGTTTAATATAAGCACCTCCCTTGACGGCAAAACTGTATTTTCTACTGGTGTGTGTTGTGATGATGCTGGGGATATATATGCGTGTATCGTACGCAAAAATGGTGGTGGTGATGGTGATCGTGATGGTGATGGTGATGGTGATGGTGATGGCTTTTTTGAGTTACATCATTACGATGCATCAGGTGAGCACATCGGCTGTTTAGCTCGTGGTCTGTACGGTCCTCTAGGCATGACGTTTACTCCGACCGGTGACCTCATCGTGGCTGCTCTGCACTCGGTAAAGATATTGCATCGAGTGTGAGTGTCGATGACGTCATAGTCGTAAAATGTACAATAATATTGATGACAATGTAAATTTGCAACTTTTAAAGTTGAAAGACACCGGACACTATTATTTGACGTATCTCAACATTATGCATAACATAACAAACCTGTAAAAAATGAGCTCAATTGGTTGTTGAAGTTGCAATATAACTATGAAAGAAAAAAAACCACCTTGTCACGCGAAGTTGTGTGCTTTTAGATGCTTGATTTCGAGACCTTTAAACTCTAAATCTGAGGTCTCGAAGTGAAATTCGTGGAAATTTACTTCTTTCTCGAAAAGTACTCCACTTCAGAGGGAGCCGTTTCTCACAATGTTTTATAATACCAACCTCTCCCCATTACTCGGTACCAAGTAAGATTTTATGCAAATAATTTGTTTGAGTAATTACAAATAAAATAGTGTCCACTGCCTTTAAATGAAGTTTGTAGCTGTACTATTACGGATATGTTTTTGATTGTCGATTAATGTAAATGAAGCTATCCTTTTTTGTTTAACCTCAACCGAATGTATACCATCATTGTGTTGTTAGCAGATAAGTTGTTGTTTTAATCCTCTATACAATTATTAAACTTTAATTAACTTGTGTCATTTAAAGCTTTTGTAAATAAGAGTTAAGAATGCGGCTCACGAACAAGTTACCAGGAAACAAGTCTTAAAATACGCATGTTACATCGTTATTTGGCTTGGCGCGGTATAGTCTGGTATGGTAAGTTTTTTTGCTACTTTAAATGGTTAATAATAACCTTGAAAAATTACCTTGCTTTATGAGTTACTGCTTTTCAACTCACCATTACCCTTTTAGTATTTTAAGGCTGAACATTAAGGTAACCTTTTCATCTGATCATTATTCAGATAAGAACGGCTGATGTCGTTCTATAAAAGATTAATACGAGTTTGCGTACAGTTTTAATTTCAGAGGTGCCAACTAAACCATCGAGAGCTCTCGGGTGCCACCGTGAGACCTAATTAAAATACTTAACCGACACATTTTTAGCTTAAATTTGTAATACACGTTGACAATATCAAACACTTGTAAACTGCATTTCCAATGTACTAATTTGAGTAATTTGAGAGGTGTTGATTCTAACATTGTTTAATCAGATAGTTCAAGTTACTGTTCATGGTTAAGTGCTGTTGGCCGAATGTGGTATTTGTCTTGTTTCCGCCGTCAAATTTGTATTATTCTGTATGTAAAAGAAAATTTACATAATTCAAAAGCTTCTGTATTTATTCGCTAAAGTTCTGTTTACCCTTAATAAATACAAATGCATTAATACAAGTTATTTTAACTAAAAATATAAACTCTAACCCAGAGGGTGGGTGGGTCTAGGCGCTGCCGAAGCTTAAAACGTTGTCGAAATATTTTGAATGTTCTTGTGCTCAGCTAAGACATTCCAAAAGCAGCTTTATGCAATTTAGTCCAGATCAACAGATGGCGCTCGCTTTTGCAGTAGCTGGGTTAGAGTCCGTAATTGCATGCACAGCCAGATATGCCTACCAGTTTGGATCATTGTGATAAAGAAAACCTGTGGTATTTGAAACCGTTGGATTGAATTTAATTGTTTATAAATGAAAATGTATACAATAACACTAACCTGTTGAAAATTTCATGGCAAAAGATGGTTGCGGTTTTGAGTCATCGCCGATAATCCGGCCCATTGCCACAAGAAAATGTGGCTAACAAATACACAAGATCTGAGTTAAACTTCAGAAAATCGAGATTCGGGCCATAAATCGAATCAGTTAGTACGTACCAAGAATACTTCGAATTTAAATGTCTCTTAAATGTGTTGAACTCTATGAAAGCTACTGTAATCTTCTAAATCATTTTTTTTTTTATTAAATTGATTGTCAGAAATATTAGCAAAGTAAGTGTTCCCTTGGAGTTTTGTTTTATAAAATAAACGTCAACGTAAAACACTATTTTAGTCACCAAAAAGTGACCGGTTATAACGGGTTATTGTTTTTAAAGGCAACTTTTTGTAAAGAACAACAATAAATTGATGGGATATTATTGAGAGTATAGCGTTACAAATAGTTAAGAGTTTAAATTAGCCCGATGTCGAATACTATCGTATGTATATTTATAAAATGTCCCGACAACGAAAATGTTTGATTTCGACTGGCTGGAAGTTATTGGCCCTTTTCCAAATAAGGATCGTTTTAGTTCGTGACATTTGTCAGTTTTAAACGGTACGTTACTCAATGGAACAAGCGAGCTTTAACTGCGCGTTTTGCGAGCAAACACGTGAACGTAAACGTCAACAAACTTGTGTTGTTTCTAGGTGACGTCACGACGTCACCACTTAGGACTTATATAGTTGTGAGTCATATTGACTTGCGGTTAATTTACTCGCATACTTTCTTTATTGGGTCAGATTATCACTAGAAATTCAATTTTCCACTGTTAATGATAACATACAAAAATTGTTGACACAAACTGTTTTTGTTATCAAGTTTATATTGTAAGCAGAATTTCAATTTAGCTTTTAGATTTGGTGTACGATTTGGTTTGGTATCGCTCTTTAGAAATCGGCAACACCTTGTAAATAAATTAGTATATTGTGCTATGTAAAATGAGTCGGTTCATAACTACATAAATTGACGGGAAAACAAAAATATCGAGGCGCCTTGAGCGTCAATGAGTGGCGGACACAAGCCCGCCCCCCCCCCCCCCACCACCCAAAAAAAAAAAAAAATAAAAAAAAAAAATACAAAGGAAATTATACCAAAAAGAAATAAAAAAATAAATAATATTAATAATAACGCTAATAACAAGTATATATATATAAAAAAAAAAAAAAGCCAAATTGACGGTCAAAGATTGTGTTCACCCTAAAGCTCAAGCAAGACAAGAGGGTTTCGGTTTTTAGGTCGCACCGATAGTTACGATGGGCCGCTATTTGGACCAAACTAAACATGAACAATATTATGGACGCCAAATAAGACATTCTTTTCAGACTTTATCACATGATTTTTGCAACCCGAGATAAACTTGTAGCACCATTAAATGGTTTTACAAGGTGATGTGGCGCAATATGCTGCCGATCAAACTAGTAACGATGGGCCGCTATTTGGACCAAACTAAACATGAACAATATTATGGACGCCAAATAAGACATTCTTTTCAGACTGGAAATCACAGCTAAAGTAGAATGTTAATTCTGTAAGTCCGATACCAAAATGGTCGAACATTTGTTTTTAAACTGTAACAAGATGGTTTAACCCTGGTTGTACATATAATCTTTATTTAGAAAACAAACTGGCTGCTGTTTATTTTGTCTAAGCGATTGTACTAGATTTGTTTGTATGAATTTGTCATTTGTATCTAAGATAATTGTCAGCATAATGAACAATGTTATTAATTGGAGAACCCGGTGCAATCTAGTCCTCAATGAGGACGAAGTTTTCACGAATAATATCAAGATCGATAAAGAAGCCCTCAGATCATGTTTACTAAGGGAGACAAATTCATGTGTGTCCTCATTGAAGGCCAGACTCCAAAATTGAAGTTTTGATATAAATCGAAATTGTTCATCTTTTCAGTTACTGTCCTTTACGTTCGTTTTAAGTTTAACGTTTCCTTGCATAAATTTGCTTTTATGATATTTTGTTGTCTTGTTGTTTGATATGTAATATCACTTTTGTTCATTGTCTATTAATTACCCTATTGTATCATCAATGTACTTAATGTATTGATCTAACAGTAAATGTGTTAATGTTCCATTTTGTTTACACTGGTGATGAATAAACGGAGTCTTAGAGCTTTATTCAGAGCTGTAACAGGGCGACATCATCAAAAATGCTCTAATAGGGCGATAGTTGTGTATATGAAAAAACAAATGCTTTATAGACATGTTTTTATGAAATTAATGATTTAATAAATCTTTGATTTGGGAAACAACTTTTTGGAGGTCGCCCAATTATTTGTTATACAACTTGTGCTGCAATTGGGCGACACTATTATTTGTCGCCCTGTTCTAGCTTTGTTTTATGGCGTACGTGAATATTCAAGAACAATTCGTCACTGGAGGCTGAAGTGGGGTTTCATTTACGTAGAAGAGAAGGGGGTCAAACACCGCTATATCATTATGTTCTTACCTAATAAACATATAGGTGATTGTTATAAGTTGCTTTGTAAAACGCCACAATAAGGCGACAGTTATTATTTGTCATGTAAAACACCATAATAGGGCGACAGTAGTTCTTTGTCATGTGAATCACTGAAACCTGCATGATGGCATATAGTACTTTTGTTTCAAAAGGTTTACATTTCTTCAAACAAAAGAGATCTTGAAATGATAATATTTTTTTTTTTCTGATTATCCCATAAAACATGGTGTCGCCTTATTGCAGCACTTTTGTATCACATGAAATAATAACAGCGCGGAATTTGCATTCCCACCGCCGTCTATCTAACTCATCAAAATCCCAAAAAGTGTTTTATTTCAACTTAAAAGATGTCCCTCTATCTTCTAATTGGTCAGTTGTGTACATTGAGAAAATTGTGTTGAAGGATAGGCATAATGAATATAATAGGGCGACAGTTAGGTGTCGCCCAATTATTTAATGTCGCCCTATTATAGCATACAATTATACGCATAAAGTGTCGCCCTATTGTGGCTAATGATGATGATGATGATGATGATGATGATGATGATGATGATGATGATGATGATGATGATGATGATGATGATGATGATGATGATGATGATGATGATGATGATGATGATGATGATGATGATGATGATGATGATGATGATGATGATGATGATGATGATGATGATGATGATGATGATGATGATGATGATGATGACGACGATGATACAACATATATTATATATACATAATACAAAAAATCTGAAAAATACAATAATTAAATAGAAAATTAAAGCCATTGTTGAATCTGATATATCTCCAGTCGAAGCCAGTGTTTTAAGGAATCTTGTTCTGTAGATTCTGTCCCACATAATATGAGGATTTAACATGAGTTTGGAATATGAAACAAAGGAGGGCGCAATCAGAATGTCCTGCAACACTGGCATAGCTGAAGTAGTTCACCCAACGTATATTTATCTTCTTTGTGTAAGTTTACCTCAGTAAATTCAGTCGTCAATAAACCAGTCAATTCGCAAGAATAATTAAGTAACAACGATTGTTTGCGTGTACATAACTGTTGTCTCTAAAAGTATCCGCGAACCATAATGCACAGACGACCTCATCAGTTATGAGTGGGGTTTGCCCTACGATATTTCGCAAGCAAAACTGGAAAACATGAATTGTGGCAGTATATTCAAACTATGTATGCAGTAATTGAAAATGTTTGCTCAAGAAGTTCTCGTCGATCTTGTTTTGTTGTAGATCAAATAAGGGGTCTTTTCAAAACTCATCCTGGACAGACCACCGGACGAAGCTCATCCGATGTCAATTTTTTGTCGGATTGGCCATAGAACCCCTGTTGTTCCAGTACATAGCAATCTTAGACACTTTGGTTTTTGTACACAAATGATATATGGTGAAGGCCAGACACTGTGAGCTCGTCATATAGCCCATCCGAAATAGTAATCACTACTAGGGAATTCAACATGGGACGAGAAACCTGGTCCTGGACGGGCGCCGTCCGATGGCTGTCCAGGATGAGTTTTGACAAGGTCCCTAAGTGAATGAAGCAGTTTGTACAACACTTGAGCACAAGAGAGTAAAATACGCTGTAGTGTGGACAAAACAAGACCAACTCAATCAATTGACGCCATGGAGTAGTAAATTAATCATTTTCTTATTATTTAAGCTCGGCCGTTCAATAGCGCAACGAATAGCGCAGGCCTCCAGTCTTCCTTTATTATTTACGCCCGAAAAATCAATTGATATACACTTCACTCCTTAGTAGACTGTATTGATCAACTAAATTTACAATCTCATTAAATTTGCCCCCCCCCAAAAAAAAAAAAAAAAAAATAATAATAAATAAATAAATAAATAAATAAATAAATAAATAAATAAATAAATAAATAAATAAATAAATAAATAAATAAATAAATAAATAAATAAATAAATAAATAAATAAATAAATAAATAAATAAATAAATAAATAAATAAATAAATAAATAAATAAATAAATTTTATTGAGGACGTGTGACATAGCTACATCGAGCTCCAGGAAATTGACAGAAATTTCACCTTCTGCGTTTTTGTGGAAGCCTTTTCTACTAGCAAGTGTCTCTCAAGATGTACGTAGAACACTTTCATTGAGGTAAGAGAGATTGAAACCAACCTTTTAGGGCCTTTTGGCCCTAAAAGCTCTCTCAAATCAACGGCGGTGCCGCTTGGCCGCCATGTTTTCTGCCATGGGTCTTAACAGACCAAACACCGTGAGGTTCAACACCCACCATCTTTCGAAAGGTGTCACACCCCGAGACGTCTACAAAGCTGTTAATCACGAGTTGGATTCAACATCAACAATAGTATGCATTGCTGAACTGGAACGTAACTGGTACAACGTCACCTTTGACAATGAGCAGGATTGTGAGACTATAGCATCGCAAGGCCTGCTATTACATAATGCCCTCGTCCAGTGTGAAAGAGCTAACATTTGCAACTCTGTGATCGCGTACATCAAGGCACCATACGAAATTCCGGACAATGCCATTACATCGCTCCTGTCTCGGTATGGAACTGTCGCCAACATCCGACGTCAATATCACGGTTTTGACGACAACATTGAAACCGGTGTGAGAAGCTGTCTCGTCAAGAGCCTCAAGAAACCAATACCGAGCTTTCTCAAATTCAGCGGCTTTACTTTGCCAGTTCGATACAGGGGGCAACAGAAAACCTGCAAAATCTGTGAAGAAACAGGCCATCTAGCGAGAGACTGTCCGGCAAGAAACCGATGCTTTGTATGTGGAAGCTACGACCATAGGGCGGCTTGGCACGACAAATACGACAACAGCGAACAAGATGAAATCCGTGACGACAATCCGGCAAATGAACATAAAGAAAATGAAGAGGACACTACTGGAGAGAAAGAAGATAATGAGCCCCAAAACACAGAACCGCCAGCTGAAGATGAAACACACAGCTCCAAAGCAAAGAAAGGAGAGGAAAAGAAAGGTATGGATCAAACAGAGAACACAGAACAGCACCCACCAAAAGAAGCCGCCTCTAAACCTAAGCTATCATTCAAAGAAGTGGTTGCAGGAACAACCAGCAAGAAAACTCCTACAAAACCACAAGGATTTTGGGACGAAGCCATGAACAGCCAAGCAGTTAGAAAGTTGTCGCGGAAAAGGAAATCCACTGAAGCTTCAACAGCATCATCTAAAGTAGCTCGTGATGAGTCAACACCAACAGATATGGAAACTTTGGCAGCCGAAAACCCAGTTGATGAGACACCAGAGAACATGCACGACCAGGAACATACGGATGAAAGACCCGACGATACATATTCGGAAGGATCGATCGACGAGGATAGTGGAAGACTCGTTGATCCAGATTATCACAGTGAAGACCCAGAAGATCTAGGCGGAGAATTCACTCTCTACACACGCGGGGGAGTCCGTCGACGAAGGAAAAAGCGAACATCATGGGAAAGGAAATCAACAACGAATAACTCTCAACAAACAACAAGTAAAACCAGTGACACTGATCAACCGGGTCCATCAAGCTACCCAACTACCAACAAGCCTAGTAAGAACAACGAAAGCCAACCCAAACAACGAGTTCAACAAAGCCAGAAAGGGAGAGGAAGAGGGAAGCCAAAGTAACTTTTACCTTCATTATGGCTGGTGAGATGAAGACATTAATGTACAACATCATCATTGGTATGTTCATATTGTCTATTGCCTCCATAAATGTTAATGGCTTGAGGAATAACCTAAAACGTAATGTGATCTTTGAATTTTTATGTCGTAACAAGTTTAGCCTAATTTTTCTTCAAGAAACTCACAGTGAAGAAAATGACGAACCCGTTTGGAGTAAAGAGTGGCAAGGAAATATGCATTTTAGTCATGGCAATCGCCAATCCAGGGGGGTTGCTATTTTCACTTCAGAAAAATCTGGTCTCTGCATTGATAATATTTCTAGGGATAAGGAAGGGAGATGGATAAAGGGTCAAACTAAATGGAACAATCTTGACATTCCAGTTGCCTCTGTTTATGCTCCAAACAATTCTTACGATAGGGCTTATTTTTTTGATGACATGTCTGATTGGATAATTAGCGATTCTTCTATTATTGGTGGAGATTTCAATTGTAATATTGATAATGTAAAAATCAAAGACGGCAGTAAAACTATTCTTAAAAATGTCATTAACGAGAAAGATTTATGTGACGTCTGGCGCACTATTCATCCTGATAAAGCAGGATACACACATTACCACAAAGCTAGTAAGCAGTCGACTTGAATTGACTATTTGTTTTTATCGTCCAATCTTCTGAGTAATGTTTTAGACGTGCGTGTTAATCCACATGGTAATTCTGATCACTCTATAGTTTGTATGAAATTACATGATCCCGGTAATGTGCATGGCCAAGGAAGGTGGATATGTAATAATAGTCTTTTAAATGACAATGATTGTAAATATCGTATAGAAACCTTTTTACAATTCTGGACTTCTCAAAAATACAACTACAAGTCTCTGTTGGATTGGTGGGAAAGTGGTAAATTCAGAATAAAAGAAATTCTCCAAGATTACGGCAAAGAAAAAGCGCACCTTCAAAAACAAAAAATTAATGATCTTAAGAAAAAATACAACAGGCTCTTGGAGAATCCAGACTCCAGTGCTGATGCCATTAAAGACATTGAAGCTCAAATAAAAACCTACGAAATTGAAGAATGGTCCAAGGCTAAAATTAGAGTTCGGAATACCATTAAAGAGGAAGGTGAAAAAGCCTCTAAATTCTTTCTGAATCTTGAAAAACAGCAAGTCCAGAATAGTAAAATTGATAGGTTGGTTAATGCCGAAGGGAAATTTATCGATCAACCTCACTCTATGCTTGATCATGCTAATGATTTTTACTCTGACTTGTATAAAGAGGAAGACATCTCTGATGATCATTAAAATGATATTATCTCTAAAATAAGTAGAAAACAAATTCCTCATGATATTCATTGTAATCTTGAAAAAGCAATTACGGCTGATGAAGTCAAGTTAGCGCTATTTCAAATGAACAAAAATAAGTCTCCTGGCTTAGACGGGCTTACGGTTGAGTTTTATCAGACATTTTGGAACACAATCGCTTCTGATGTCTTAAAAGTCTATAATTGCTGTTTCAAGAATGGTATTTTATGTAGATCAATGAACTCTGCGTTAATTAGACTTATTTATAAAAACAGAGGTGAAAGAACTGATTTAAAAAATTGGCGTCCTATCAGCTTGCTCACTGTCGATTATAAGATCCTATCCAAGGTCATCACTAATAGAATGAAGCTTATTATGCCCCTTCTTGTAGGTGAAGAACAAACTTGTGGAGTTGTAGGAAGAAATATTCATGATAATCTTATGGTTCTGCGTGATACCATTGACTATGTTGAATTAGATAATTCGGAGGCTGCTCTCATAAGTATAGATCAAGAGAAGGCGTTTGACAGAATTAGCTGG
This sequence comes from Asterias amurensis, assembly GCF_032118995.1. NCBI lineage: Eukaryota > Metazoa > Echinodermata > Asteroidea > Forcipulatida > Asteriidae > Asterias > Asterias amurensis. The sequence continues at coordinate 13,273,152 of NC_092657.1, read as the reverse complement.
AAATATTTGTTCACTTTTTTGACAAAAATGGGAATTCCTTCGAATTTAATTAAATGGATTAAATTATTGTACAGCAATCCCAATTGTAACATTATTGTAAATAATTTTATTGGTTCACCAGTTAAGGTTTCTCGAGGGATTAGGCAAGGATGTCCTTTATCCCCTCTCCTTTATTCTATCTGTGCGGAAGGGTTAGCGAGTTTGGCTAGAACTGATTGTGATTTAAAAGGCATTGTTACGCCTGGAGGTGAAAGTAGTATTAGATTAATTCAACACGCTGATGACATCACTTTCTTTGTTGGTGACAACAAGGAGTTCGTTACTATTGATAACATACTTAGTACCTATTGTAAGGGAAGCGGGTCTAAACTCAATGTAGACAAGTCCAAAGGCATGTGGCTTGGGAAGTGGACGGGTAGAGTCGACAAACCTTGTAACTTCCAATGGTGTGATAAACTTAAAATCCTTGGGATCATATTTGGGAATGATGTCGTACCAAATGACAACTGGGGTCCGAGAATTACAAAAATCCGTAGTACTTTAGATAAATGGTCTAAACGTAATCTCACCTATCATGGCAAGTCTGTTATTGTAAATATTTTGATTGGGCCATGTATTAATTACCTTGGCAGCGTGTTAACCTGTCCCGAGGAAACCGTGAAAAAGATGAATAGTATGATCTGGAATTTCTTCTGGGATGGTAAAATCGAAAAAATTAAGAGGGCTACCATCATTGGTCCAAAAGACTCGGGTGGAATGGGTCTTGTTGACATTAACTGCAAATTAATGAGCCTCAAATTAAACTGGCTAGCTCGCTACCCCTTATCTCAAGGGAAATGGAAATATTTTTTTGACTATTGGATTAATAAAGCTAGCGCCAATGATCACTTGGGATGGTATATATTTGCCAATCAGAAAAAAGCTTTGAAAACCACGTCCTTTTATATTGATGTGATCAATGCCTTTGATAAAGCAGGAGGTATTATGGATTGTAAACATTCTAGTGTCTTAGAAACAAGAGAAATGCCTTTGTGGAATAATGTTAGCGTCACCAAGGACAACGTCACTTTTGGTAGTACCTTGCTTAAATCTTTTGGTATTAACAGGATAAAACATATTGTGAAACAGGGTAAACTGATCTCTTTTAAAGAAATTGCTGAAATGTGTGCATTACGTAATATTAATGCCGGTAGAATGCTAGGTCGCCTTAAGCATCATGTGGATTATAACCTAGTTGAAGAAAAAAGAGAAGGTCCAGCTATCCTTTATGTAATTGGTTAGTCATCAAAGATTATAACGGAGAGGAGTCTGCTCCGATGTATTTAACTAAAGCCAAGACCAACTACGGCAACCTGATTAGGAAAAAAAGTGTCGTTCCTAGAGTTCAACCAATTTGGCAAAATCTATTCAGTATTAGTCAAGATCTTGATTGGTCTGCGATATGGATCAGCGATTTTAAGAACTACTTAATGGATCCTGATGATAAACAATTCATGTACAAACTTAGACACAGAATTTTACCTACTAAAGATGTTTTGCTTAAAATTGGTATTGTTAGAGAAGAATCGTGTCCGCTATGTAATGTAGAAAGAGAAACTCATGAGCATATTTTCATTTACTGTTCACACACATTGGATGCTTGGATTTTTGTAGAAAGATTGCTTAGCAAATATACAGGTAACAAACATTTTTATTTAAACGACTCTAACAGAATTCTTGGATATGCTCTAAAACCGGTTCAGGCCATCGTTGTTGCTAAATTGCTTAGGCTGATCTGGAATATTCGATGCAAAAAGGTGTTTAATAGTTATTCAAGACCAGCAGAAATCGACATCATCTCACAGTGTTTGAAATATTTTCTTCGAATGGAAAAGAACAGGTTAAAACCAGAACCATTTGAAAATTGCTATACGAGGAACAATGCTTTGTGTTTCACCACTAAGGACGAAGTCAGTTTTAACTAGAAATTGAGAGTTTGTGTACAAACTCAGGGTGTTCGGGTGAATGGTCAAATGAGGTCACGTTGTGTACAACATTTGTAGAACATTACAAGAGGTTTCATGTAGTGAAAGAATCTTGTACGTAGCGTTTGTGGTTCTCAAGATATGAATTTTTCAATTATTTACCGTTTATTTAACGTAATCACGTCATCAATGACGTCATCATTCCAAAAAAGTTGCGGGTTCATCTGCTCATGAAGGTTCATGTTTATGATAAGTTTCAAGTTCATAGTAGTTTAACATTTTGTTCAAAATCGCACGAAGAAAGATGAGGCGAATCCCAGCGTAGTGGAATTTGAATTACGCGCGCCTTCAACGGAGTCTGCATGTGTATACACAACCCGTAATGCCCACAGCCACGCAGTGCTGTATTGTCGTAGAGCATGGATACAATGTAGGCCTACATGAACTACACGCACACACACCCACACACCCACAATACAATAGTAGCATTCACATACATGAATGGCGATACTATCTGGTTTCTACGCGTAATGAATGGAGGTCAACACAAACGCGCGCTTTTACTACCAGAAGGCAAAATTCAACTGGCATTATGTTTGTGCAAAAGTTTGAGCAGGATAACTGATCTTCAAACTGATATTCAAATTTTGCGAATATGATATATAGTTCTTGAGATATGAACTTTTGAAATTTTGAACTTCCGGTTTCAACCGGAAGTAAAAGTCACATGAGGTCACGTTGTGCACGACTTTTGTAGCTAATTACAAGACCTTTTATATGCACCAAATATATTGTGTGTGGCATTTGTAGTTCTCAAGATATGAACTCTCCAATTGTTAGCGTTTTTTTGAACGTAATGACGTCATCAATGACGTCATTATTCCAAAAATGTTGCTGTTTCGTCTACTCATTAAGATCAATATATATGGTAAGTTTCAGGTTCATACAAGCTTTAGTTTTTGCGAAAATCGCGCGAGAACGTTCGAGGAGAAGAACACGCAGAAAAAAAAAAAAAAACTAGAAATTGAGAGTTTGTGTACAAACTCAGGGTGTTCGGGTGAATGGTCAAATGAGGTCACGTTGTGTACAACATTTGTAGAACATTACAAAAGGTTTCATGTAGTGAAAGAATCTTGTACGTAGCATTTGAGGTTCTCAAGATATGAATTTTCTAGTGTTTAACGTGTTTCTGAGCATAATGACGTCATCAATGACGTCATCATTCCAAAAAAGTTGCGGGTTCATCTACTCATGAAGGTTCATGTTTATGATAAGTTTCAAGTTCATAGTAGTTTAACATTTTGTTCAGAATCGCACGAAGAAAGATGAGGCGAATCCCAGCGTAGTGGAATTTGAATTACGCGCGCCTTCAACGGAGTCTGCATGTGTATACACAACCCGTAATGCCCACAGCCACGCAGTGCTGTTTTGTCGTAGAGCATGGATACAATGTAGGCCTACATGAACTACACGCACACACACCCACACACCCACAATACAATAGTAGCATTCACATACATGAATGGCGATACTATCTGGTTTCTACGCGTAATGAATGGAGGTCAACACAAACGCGCGCTTTTACGACCAGAAGGCAAAATTCAACTGGCATTATGTTTGTGCAAAAGTTTGAGCAGGATAACTGATCTTCAAACTGATATTCAAATTTTGCGAATATGATATATAGTTCTTGAGATATGAACTTTTGAAATTTTGAACTTCCGGTTTCAACCGGAAGTAAAAGTCACATGAGGTCACGTTGTGCACGACTTTTGTAGCTAATTACAAGACCTTTTATATGCACCAAATATCTTGTGTGTGGCATTTGTAGTTCTCAAGATATGAACTCTCCAATTTTTAGCGTTTTTTTGAACGTAATGACGTCATCAATGACGTCATCATTCCAAAAATGTTGCTGTTTCGTCTACTCATTAAGATCAATATATATGGTAAGTTTCAGGTTCATACAAGCTTTAGTTTTTGCGAAAATCGCGCGAGAACGTTCGAGGAGAAGAACACGCAGAAAAAAAAAAAAAAAAAAAAAAAAACAGAACAATAACAATAGTTGTTCGGCTTGTGGCCGAACACCTAAAAAAAAAAAAAAACAGAACAATAACAATAGTTGTTCGGCTGGTGGCCGAACACCTAATTACTAATTGCCTGTTTTATCAAGGGCCAAGTTATTTTCCTTTGTCCCATATGTATCATGTTTTTCTAATTTTTGTTTTTGTTGTTGTCAGTATTGTTTTTCCCGAACCACGTGATTCCCGAGTCACGCTAAATTGTAGATATTTGTATATATAATAGAGGTATTCATTTAACTATTTAATTATTTTGTTTATTGTTATTATTATTGTTATTTTCTGAGCTTCTGTTACTTACTGTGCCTGTTATATATTAGAAGTATTTACTGGAGTGTCTTTGATAGTGTGTTTATTTGATGTATGCCTTTGCTGATGAATGTTGAATAAACGGAGTAATAAAACTCCACATCAAGAGAAAAAAAAAATAAATAAATAAATGAATAAATAAATAAATAAATAAATAAATAAATAAATAAATAAATAAATGAATACATAAATAAATAAATAAATAAATAAATAAATAAATAAATAAATAAATAAATAAATAAATAAATAAATAAATAAATAAATAAATAAATAAATAAATAAATAAATAAATAAATAAATTTTATATAAATAAATAAGCGTTGAGGGCGCAAGACGTGCTTCAACATCGCTCCTGTTTATTTTGGTGAAATTGCGTTTTATCAGCCGTTTTTGGCAACGAGTGACAGTGACTGACGTTTCTCCTAGTAGGGTAGGTGACATACATCACATCTGGAGTGCAGTTTGAACAGTATTGGTGGTTCTGAGGCCTGGGGCCTCAGAATTTCGTATTTGAGAAAGGCCGGGAAGACGGCCATTTTGAATCATGGGTCAGCTCAATAGGCCCAACACTGTTAGGTTTAACACAAGATCAATGGAAAGCCGCGTCACGCCCGAAGAAATCCATACAGCTGTACAGAAAGAGCTCAAATCGGTCGCAACATTGAAATGCATTGCTGAACTAGAAAATGGCTGGTTTAACGTGTCCTTTGACAACGAGAAAGACTGTGTCCAACTAGCTAACAGAGGTATGATTCTCCAGAAGCAACTTATCCAATGTGAAAGGGCGAATATACAGAACAGTGCAGTAATTTACATCAAGGTACCGTACGAGATGAACGATCAGATAGTATTAAATGCTATCTCACCTTACGGCACAGTGGCCAACATCAGGAGACAGCACCACAATTTCAACGAAAAAATAGAGACTGGTGTCCGCAGCTGTCTAGTAAAGAACTTAAAAAAAGCGGTACCAAGTTATGTGAAAGTCGGTGGGTTCACTTTACCAGTCCGATAAAGAGGGCAGCAAAGAACGTGTAAGATATGTGAAGAACCCGGCCATCTTGCAAGAGACTGCCCAGCAAGAGGGAGATGTTTCGTATGCGGGAGTTATAGCCACCAAGCAAACTGGCATAGAACAAATGACAAGTACAACATGACGACGGATGAGTCTGACCAGGAAGACAACCGAGACACAGAAAGCACTCAGGTGATATATGTACCAAGGGAAAGACCAACAAACTCCGACCATGAAGAACAGAACCATGACGACGAGGAAGCAGACATAACGGACAAAGCCACTACTGAAACCAAAGAAACTGAACCTGAACCTGAACCCCCAAAGGCTACCATGAACAAGAAATCCTTCGCTGAAGCTGCCTCCAAATCAGGTCAAACAAAAGAAAATGGAAAGTCAAGTCGTCCTCCATCATTTTGGGATGATGCTGTTGAAACAGGAAGTGTCAAAGTGGCACTCAAGGCAAAACCATCAAAATCGATGAAAAGAAAATCACCAGAAGAGAACCAGAGTACAAGCACAAGCAACAAGATGTCCAGAGATGACAGATATGAAGAGGAAACTGACATGGAAGAAGTACATAACCAGCGCTCCGAACAAGAAAACTCATCCGGACCCGAGTTAACATCCCAAGGGAAGCAATTTGAGATAAACAGACCGGAAAGGAAAACTACAACAAAATACAGATCCAGAGACAGTCGTGAAGGAGTCAACGATGACGACGGTAAATCGGACAACTCTCCTATGGACGAGGATGAAACAGACCAAGATGGTTTCGTCGTTTACACTAGAGGAGGAGTACGAAGAAGAAGGAAAAAAAGAACCTCGTGGGTACGGAAAACAACGGACACACATTCTGACTCGCAACCATCTACAAGCAAGAGTAATGACAAGCAAGAACAAACCAGTCGGCCCAGTCAGCCAAGTACTCCAAGAGGAAGGGGAAGGGGGAGACCAGTTGAAAAAGTGTAAATACCCTCATCACCAACACGAACATGAACTGGTTTAATATACATTTACTGGTGTGTATGTCTCTATTATCCATTGCTTCACTAAATGTCAATGGATTAAGGAATGATCTGAAAAGAAATGTTATTTTTGATTTTTTATGTCGCCGGAAATTTAGTCTCATTTTCCTGCAAGAGACCCACAGTGAATTAAACGATGAAGTTGTGTGGGACAAGCAGTGGCAAGGCAAAATGTTCTTTAGTCATGGAAATAGACAATCTAGAGGAGTAGCAATTCTAACTTCTCACAAGGTCAGTCTAAATGTTACCAATATTACACGTGACGATGAAGGTAGATTTATTAAAGCTCAAGTTGACTGGAACAAAAATACATTTTGCATTGCTTCTATCTATGCCCCCAACCAGATTAACCAACGTACTCAGTTTTTCGATAATCTTAGCGACCAAATCACTAGTGTAGACGATTGGATTGTAGGAGGGGATTTTAACTGTAACCTTGATAATCCAATTAGAGATGGTAGTAAAATTGTTTTAACTAACGTACTTCAAGAAAAAGACCTGGTTGATTCCTGGCGTACCATTCATCCAGATAAAGAAGGTTACACTCATTATCATAAAGGATGCAATCAAGCCAGTAGAATTGATTATCTATTTATTTCGTCAAATCTATTGAATGTTAATGAGGTCTCTGTTATTCCCAGTGGTCTGTCTGATCATCAAGTTACAGGTCTTAAATTGTGTAATATTGACACCCCTCACGGCCAAGGCAGATGGATTTGCAATAATAGTCTGCTGAAAGACGAAGATTGCAACTTCAGGGTTGTTACCTTTTTGAGTTATTGGAGAACACAAAAGTATAATTATGACAAGGTGTCTGACTGGTGGGAAAGTGGCAAATTTAGAATAAAGGAAATTATTCGAGACTTTGGAAAAGAAAAAGCCTCTGATAAAAAACGTCACTTCATTCACTTACAGAAACGCCATGCGTACTTACTGAGTAAGGGCTTAAACTGTGACACTGATGCTATTAATGAAATTGAAACTGAGCTTAAAACCTATGAGACTAATGAGTGGAAAAAATCCCAAATTAGAATCCGCAACACTGTAAAAGATGAAGGCGAAAAAGCTTCTAAATATTTCCTCAACCTGGAAAAGCAGCAAGTTAATAATGGGAAAATCGACCAATTACTCACCAACGATGGTAGTTATGCCAACCAGTCAGACACTATGTTGAACTGTGCCAATGTGTTCTATAGTAATTTATATAAGGCAGAGGAAATATCTCCTTTCCACCTAGAAGACATTATTTCCAAAATAGAAACCAAACAAATTCCTGAAGAGATTCAGTCTAACCTTGATTGTGAAATTACAGCCGACGAAGTTAGGAAAGCTATTTTTCAGATGAACAAAAATAAGTCCCCAGGGCAGGATGGTCTGACAGTAGAATTCTACCAAACCTATTGGGATGTTATACGCACAGATTTGATTGATGTTTATAATGATTGTCTTAACAAAGGTACAATGTGTAACTCTATGAATTCCGCTTTGATTAGACTCTTTTATAAAAATGTGGGCGATAGATACGAATTGAAAAACTGGCGTCCCATTAGTCTGCTCAACGTGGATTATAAAATCCTGGCTAAAGTGATCACTAACAGATTGAAACTAATCATGCCCATTATTATCGGCGAAGAGCAAACTTGTGGGGTAACCTCTAGAAATATTCAAGAGAATATTATGCTTTTACGAGATGTTATTGATTTTGCTAACTGGAATAATTTACAAGCTTGTCTTCTAAGTATAGATCAAGAAAAAGCTTTCGATCGTATTAGCTGGGTTTATATGTTTACTGTTATGGACAGAATGGGTATCCCACCGAAATTGATTAAGTGGATCAAAGTTCTTTACAGTAATCCTCATTGTAGTATTATCCTGAACAATTTTATTGGCACTCCCGTTAAGGTTGAACGAGGGATACGACAAGGGTGCCCATTATCTCCGTTGTTGTACTCCATTTGTGCGGAGGGGTTAGCCTCCCTAGTCAGAAGTAGTTGTAAACTTAAAGGTATTGTTACCCCTAATGGGGAATGCAGTGTTCGTTTAATCCAACATGCTGACGACACTAATATATTTGTTAGTGACAATAAGGAATTCGATGTAGTTCAGAACATTCTCAACGTGTATTGTAAAGGTAGCGGTTCTAAACTTAATGTTGATAAATCTAAAGGTCTTTGGTTAGGGAACTGGAGAAGTAGAAAAGATAGCCCTGGTAGTTTCAAATTTGTTAAGAAACTTAAAATTCTCGGTATCATATTTGGGACTGACATTACGTCTGAAGACAATTGGGATCCCAGAATTAACAAAATTAGCTCTACCCTTGACAAATGGTCCAAACGTCACCTCAATTTAAAAGGTAAAGTAGTTATTGTGAACAATTTGATAGGAGCAGGGATTAACTATTTGGGAAGCGTGCTTGAATGTCCCAACTACTGGATCAAAAAGATGAATGATCTAATTTGGAAATTTTTTTGGAGTGGGAAAATGGAAAAAATCAAGAGAAATACCATCATAGGTCCCCCAGAATTGGGGGGAATGGGCCTTTTGGATATTGAGAGTAAACTAATGAGTCTTAAGCTTCAATGGTTAGTTCGGTACCCATCCTCTGAAGGTAAATGGAAACTGTATTTTGATTACTGGTTGAAATGTGCCGGAGCAGACGATCATTTAGAATGGTACATATTTGCTAACATTCGTAAGAATCTTCAAATCACCCCGTTTTACCATGAACTTATCGTTGCTTTTAAGTACGCAGGAGTGAAGCTTTTATGCAACTTTACCAGCATTTGGGAAGCCATGGAAGTTCCACTGTGGAATAATGTCAAGGTTACTAGGGATGAATCACTTTTAAAGAGCCCTCTTCTAAAATCTGTGGGTTGTTATAATGTGGGTGATGTTGTCAGACACGGAGAACTGTTCTCCTTTCATGATATTGCCAGAGCATGTCAAATTAAACATATTAATGCTGGTAGAATTTTGAAGAGAATTGAAAAACACATAGATTATACGTTAATCAATGAGAAAAGAGAAGGACCGGCGGTGCACACAAGTAACTGGCTTGCCATTTGTGATCATCAAAGCAAAACTGTTCCTATTTGTGAAACTAATGTGAAGTCTAATTATATGAACTGCATAATGTGTAAATTTGTTTCTCCCAAGGTGCAAGTTAAATGGAAACACATTTTTCACCTAGGACAAGACTTACCTTGGGCTTCAGTTTGGATGAGTAATTGGAAAAATAGGTTAATGGATCCGGATGACAAACAGTTTATGTACAAACTTAGACATAGAATTCTACCAACTAAAGACGTTTTGCTGAAAATAGGTGTCGTTAAAGAACTAACATGCCCGCTTTGTAACGTTAACAATGAAACTCACGAACATATCTTTATTTATTGTACCCACACGTGGGAGGCTTGGATCTTTGTGGAAAGACTGCTCAGAAAATATTCTGGTAACAAACACTATTACTTGAATGACTCTAATAGAATTCTTGGTTATAATTTAGAACCAGTTCAGGCTATTGTCGTAGCTAAACTGCTCAGACTGATCTGGAATATAAGATGCAAAAAGGTGTTCAACAGTTATTCCAGACCAGCAGAAATTGACATCATCATTCAGTTAAAAAAATCTTTGAAATACTTTCTCCGTATGGAAAAGACCAGATTGAGCCCAGAATCTTTTGAAACTATTTACACTAGAAATAATGCGTTGTGTTTCACTGTTAATGATGATGTCAATTTCGATTATTAAATGCTTTTCTCACCAAAGGCCGTCACCATGTTCCTTTTTATGACCTTTTTGTTTATTTATTTTTGTTTTATTAACCTTGATTGTCTAAAATAATTTCTACCCATTGTTTTTCTCGATCACCGTGATTAGTTCACGCTAAATTGTATATATAAATATTTATGTCTCTTGTTCTTGTTTGTATGTTATCAATTTTAATTTCTATGTATTACAGCCCGTAGCTCATTTAATCTGTTATATAATAGCAGTATGTATTGGAGCTTGTTGTATTGATGTATGCTGTTGCTGATAATTGTTGTTGAATAAACGGAGTAGTATAACTCCACTTCAAGAGAAAAAAAAAAAAATAAATAAATAAATAAATAAATAAATAAATAAATAAATAAATAAATAAATAAATAAATAAATAAATAAATAAATAAATAAATAAATAAATAAATAAATAAATAAATAAATAAATAAATCAATCAATCAACCAATCAACCAACCAACCAACCAACCAACCAACCAACCAACCAACCAACCAACCAACCAACCAACCAACCAACCAACCAACCAACCAACCAACCAACCAACCAACCAACCAACCAACCAACCAACCAACCAACCAACCAACCAACCAACCAACCAACCAAGCAAGCAAGCAAGCAAGCAAGCAAGCAAGCAAGCAAGCAAGCAAGCAAGCAAGCAAGCAAGCAAGCAAGCAAGCAAGCAAGCAAGCAAGCAAGCAAGCAAGCAAGCAAGCAAGCAAGCAAGCAAGCAAGCAAGCAAGCAAGCAAGCAAGCAAGCAAGCAAGCAAGCAAGCAAGCAAGCAAGCAAGCAAGCAAGCAAGCAAGCAAGCAAGCAAGCAAGCAAGCAAGCAAGCAAGCAAGCAAGCAAGCAAGCAAGCAAGCAAGCAAGCAAGCAAGCAAGCAAGCAAGCAAGCAAGCAAGCAAGCAAGCAAGCAAGCAAGCAAGCAAGCAAGCAAGCAAGCAAGCAAGCAAGCAAGCAAGCAAGCAAGCAAGCAAGCAAGCAAGCAAGCAAGCAAGCAAGCAAGCAAGCAAGCAAGCAAGCAAGCAAGCAAGCAAGCAAGCAAGCAAGCAAGCAAGCAAGCAAGCAAGCAAGCAAGCAAGCAAGCAAGCAAGCAAGCAAGCAAGCAAGCAAGCAAGCAAGCAAGCAAGCAAGCAAGCAAGCAAGCAAGCAAGCAAGCAAGCAAGCAAGCAAGCAAGCAAGCAAGCAAGCAAGCAAGCAAGCAAGCAAGCAAGCAAGCAAGCAAGCAAGCAAGCAAGCAAGCAAGCAAGCAAGCAAGCAAGCAAGCAAGCAAGCAAGCAAGCAAGCAAGCAAGCAAGCAAGCAAGCAAGCAAGCAAGCAAGCAAGCAAGCAAGCAAGCAAGCAAGCAAGCAAGCAAGCAAGCAAGCAAGCAAGCAAGCAAGCAAGCAAGCAAGCAAGCAAGCAAGCAAGCAAGCAAGCAAGCAAGCAAGCAAGCAAGCAAGCAAGCAAGCAAGCAAGCAAGCAAGCAAGCAAGCAAGCAAGCAAGCAAGCAAGCAAGCAAGCAAGCAAGCAAGCAAGCAAGCAAGCAAGCAAGCAAGCAAGCAAGCAAGCAAGCAAGCAAGCAAGCAAGCAAGCAAGCAAGCAAGCAAGCAAGCAAGCAAGCAAGCAAGCAAGCAAGCAAGCAAGCAAGCAAGCAAGCAAGCAAGCAAGCAAGCAAGCAAGCAAGCAAGCAAGCAAGCAAGCAAGCAAGCAAGCAAGCAAGCAAGCAAGCAAGCAAGCAAGCAAGCAAGCAAACAAACAAACAAACAAACAAAATAATTACTAGCATTAAACCTAACTTGGTAACGAGTAAAAGTGCCATAGTTTTCGAGAAAGAAGTAATTTTCCACGAATTTGATTACGAGACCTCAGATTAAGAACTTGAGGTCTCTCGAAATAAACCATCTAAACGCACACAACTTCGTGTGACATGGGTGTTTTTTCTTTCATTATTATCTCGCAAGTTCGATGACCGATTGAGCTCAAATTTTCACAGGTTTGATATTTTGTGCATATGTTGCGATACACTAACTGTGAAGGCTAGTCTTTGAAAATTACCAATAGTGTCCACTGCCTTTAAGCTTGATGTAAATCTGTGGACATTGTGAGGTGTGTTAAAAACAATTCCTTAAAGTCACCTGGAAGTGGTATTTTGTCAAAATAAAACTTTTGTCACTAAAATATGTGTTTTGATGAGTGGAATATGAATAAACAATTAACTTAGGTTAACAACAATTTGTTTCCATGTTATTTACAAATTTGAAAACAAGCCCGACCCGAGAGCGCGCTGTTCGTGAAGTCAATCGAGGCGCGATACATCGCATGCAGTGCCAACACAATATAGTGACGCTTGGCGCAAGCTTCTTCGACTTCCCCACTAGCTGGAAAAATTGTTGGGATGGGATTTTCTATTCATGTCAAAATGTGTAGTGTATTCCGGATTCTCGAAGCACGACGGCTCGAAGTGTTGGCTGCCACAGTGCTGGAAAAGACTTGCAAACTGACCCCATCTTTAGTTGTTTTGCTGCATCCAGCAGCAGTACACCTGGTCGACATTGTCAGAAAAATACAATATTATTTTTTGGTTTCGTACTGTACGAACTCACGACTAGGACTTGAATGTACTTGCACGTACGTGTGTTCGATGTTCGACCGAGGCAAAGTCTGCCTCTATTGACGTCACAAAAGAGGTAAACAAGTTAAGCATGTAAAATCGTATTAACCAGTTGTGCTTTGGATTTGGTATAATACCATAACTGGTTACGGGGATTTTACATGCTAGAATAATTTTCGTCTCACTTGAGACGACAATTACTTTGTGACTTGTTTTACCCATTTCTCAAAAACTACAGAACCTCTGTTAGTAATATTTGAAGGGAAGCTTTCAAGTAAACAAGTTAAGCATGTAAAATCGTATTAACCAGTTGTGCTTTGGATTTGGTATAATACCATAACTGGTTACGGGGATTTTACATGCTAGAATAATTTTCGTCTCACTTGAGACGACAATTACTTTGTGACTTGTTTTACCCATTTCTCAAAAACTACAGAACCTCTGTTAGTAATATTTGAAGGGAAGCTTTCAAAAATCATTATCTTCAAACCTTGTAAGGTTAAAGGAACACGTTGCCTTAGATCGGACGAGTTGGTCTTTGAAAAGCGTTTACAACCGCTTGTTACAAAATGCATATGGTTAGAAAGATGTTTTAAAAGTAGAATACGATGATCCACACACATTTGCCTCGAAATTGCGTGGTTTTCCTTTTACTCACACGGTCGGCCATTTATGGGAGTCAAAAATTTGACTACCATAACATGGCCGACCGTGTTTGTCGACGAGGTAAAAGGAAAACCACGCAATTTCGAAAGATACTTGTTTGGATCATTATATTCTACTTTTGAAATATCTTTGTAATCATATGCATTTCATAACAAACGGTTACAAACGCTTTCAAAGACCAACTCGACCGATCAAAGGCAAAGTGTTCCATTAATGTAAATCTGTTGACTTTTTGAAAAAAAAGTACCCACATCCTTTAACAGGGAGATTAATGGAGATTAATGATGAATGATTTGTTTTGATTTTGTTTTTATTCTTTTTTGAACTTCGATACGACGCAGCAAGAGTGCGATGTCGTTCACACCCATGCAACTACCGTGTATTAAGAAAGCCTGTCGTGCTGTACGCCAGTGTACAAGTCAAAAAGTTGCCGTAAACAGCAGCCTTTTGTGGAACTCATCAATTTCCTATTAATTCAAGCTCTACACGGCAATTGCGCGACAATTAGTGCAGGCCTTCACTCTTCCTAGTTTATAACGCCAACTAATCGATGTGATAATTACTTTACTCCCCAAGGCGTCCGTATTGATCAACTCAAATGACAATCTCATTAAATCTCCCTTAGGAAAGATTTCATTGACCGTGGAGCTTAAATTGCTTTGGTCCATGCCTTTTGTGATTGTAAACAACATGTGTTTATGTTCAGAGGTAGCCTTGTAAAAGGCTCTTTACGCAAGCACCGGTCCGCTCTGAATTCACGAACTGCATAATATAACGCTTGGTTAACTTGTTGTTTCCCTTTACGAATGTTAAATGCATGCGGTTAATCTGTTGGCACTCTTGAACATAATATGCTAAGATGTCTGGCCCGCCAACAGATGGTTGGTGAATATTTACAAAAAAAAACAACAACTGGAAAAACATTAAAAAACAAACAAAAAACAACTACATTCAAACACTTTCAAATGTCAGGTCTTGGTCAGTTAACCATTAAAGGTCTCCCGAAAAAAATAAAGAAGAAATCAACCCTTATTGGGCCCTATACTGGAAACAAAGCAAATAAGGTTCGCTCGATTTAAAAGTGAAGGTACGAAACGGTTTGCCTTATACAGTTTATCAGGTTTGTTCGTATGTCATAAGTCGTACTTATTTGAATCCTCGGAGAGCGAAATTGATTGTCTCTTTACGAAATTGAAAATGATTAAATCAGCAAAATCTCTAGTAGAAACAGCTTTGCTAAAATTGAATGACGATTGTGTGTCATGAAAAAGAATGAGTGTGCTCGGAACTTGAAGGCCTCAAAACAAAATTGAATGACCGAATTCTGAATTTGAAACGCAGTAAAAACCGTAGAGGCAAAAAAGCTTTAATTCGAACGCATGCAAATTAAATTGGCTGCGCATTTGCCGAATTTGACCGAGAAAACGTATAGTATATGGTAGGCATTGATTAAACAGTCAAGACGGCCTTCTGAGGTAGAAGGTCTGGCAGTACCAATGCGATTAAAATGCCCATTAGCGCTGCCAATAATGTTTAGGTCTTCGGAATTATCATGGATGTATTTAATTGCCAAATCAGTGCCCTCATTGAAGTCGCATAGAGCTTACATGTTAAGTATTATACTGTGAGTATTGATTCTACGGTTCACACCACCATCCCAATCTGAAGGACTAGCCATTATGACTTCAAAGACCCTGCCTTAGAACGGACAATATGGAGACAAACTAACGAACCTATATTATATAATCGTTACTGCCAAGTTAGGCGCCAGTGTTATGAGACTTAATATAAAGTTATTGTAGTCGTAACTGATCGATGTTGTTAAAAACAGCACAGCCAATCAAAACCCACCACAGATTTTGATGTAATTTGTCTCCAAGCTTTCGGTTCGGGTCTCGATTGTTGTCCCTTCCCTAATATTGATGTATGTACGGGGACCCGAGACATGATAATGTTAATCCTCGGTAAAAAAACCCAAAAACGCCCCTGGTACCCGCCTGTGTCTTAAAATTATCAGAGAGCAACCGGGTGTACTGGCCCAGCTTCAAGCTGTTCCACTTTGGGTCATTTGTGTCGAGTCCACAACCATGGCTCCCCTTTTGAAACCAAACAACAGACACAACGAGGTCGTGCATTTTTATCCTTATCGTTTTCGTTCTCGTTATCGGGGCCTGTGTGACTGGGCTTTAAAGGCGCGGTCACACAGGCCCCGATAATCACACAGGCCCCGATAACGAGAACAAAAACGATAACGATAAAAATGCACGCCCTCGATTGGTTAAAAGCGTGGACGTATTCTGAGTGGAGCAATTCAACCAATCGCGAGCGTGCATTTTTATCGTTATCGTTTTCGTTCTCGTTATCGGGGCCTGTGTGACCGGGCCTAAGCTGGAAATAATCCCTGTAGTCGGTAATCCAACAACACTCGCCCACTATACTCATGTAAAGTATGGTCAGGGAGATGGGTCAGTGAGTTTTTACTCACAATCGCTGCGAAAACGTTATACTAACAGCTCCAGACCGGACACGAAACCGGTCTAGAAAAACGTACCGGGTGGGAATTGTTATAATAGCGGTAGTAATAATCACCGGGGACAATTTCTCCATTTTGATTGGCTGGGAGGCCATCACGCGGGGGTGTTTAAACGGACGATATAACCACAGCCAGAAGTGTTTAAACATAGGCGTGACACGCGAGCTTGCTTATAAGACAGTTTATTCATTCATATTGGTCGAGAGCAACGGCTGGAACACATGGGCCACATCACGCGATACGTGCGACGCGCACGTACCAATATCCTTATAAGGAGTTTTTACCAGAAGGCCTTACAATTTCATAGCTGGAGGGGTATTAAATTTGTTGAAATAAATCACTAAAACAAACATAACATATTGGCCTCGCCTCCGGCTCGGATAATTATCGCATCCAGAGTGCAACCGGTGTTGAACAGAGTGTTTAAAACCGGCCAAGCACATAGTGAATAACGGTTGGGCATATCGGTGCGTTTTTTTTTGTTAGTTTTTTTTTACAAAAAATAATGTCATGGCTAACCCACAACTATGTTTTACGGGTGCATTAGTGGGTCCTTAAACAAAATTTAGACGTTAACAGTTGAAAACAAAAATTCGATGAACTTGATATTATCCGAGGAGCGGCCAAAATTACCGACAAATAAAGTTAAAGTTAAATAATATGTCAGTCTGGCTTGTGGGTTACATGTTAGTGTGTGCCATTTGGATAGATGTAGGAGGCTGGACCGTATTCGAGACCTTTGTGCCAAGAATGTGCTTACGTGTTATTAAAAAAAAAAAAAACACACAATAAAATCAACTTGAAGATCTGGCCATAAAGGTAGCCTGAACGTCTGACGTCATTCTTCGAGGCTCGTGAATAACGCCAGAGACCGGCAAAAAAACCGGCGTGTGGTTTGACCTTTGACCTCTCAAAGAGATGCACACGAATTATACACCAACGATACCAAGCAAGTACCGTGTCCACCATGCATGTACTGTATTACCACACACGTGGACACACACGTGCGGACGACCGAAAGTAAGCTTTCCATATCTGTGTTTTGATTGGCCAACCGAGGTGAGTCAGACCAATCAAAATTAACTCAGCTACGGTAGCTTTCAGTCAATGCATTTATTCAACGGTATCAATATACCCAATGGAATCACTGGATCTGAATAGCTGGTACCTGTCTTTATCCTTGCGGATAAATACAGGGGCCCAGTCTAACAAAAAGGTTGCTTTTACGTGTACACTGAAGTCGCACAACGCTCACTTGTTTGTTATAATCTTTAAGTATTGATTGTGATATCCACACGACCATCTCAGCTTGACGGTCAGGGCAATCATGATAGCGAATACACTGCCTATGCATGGACATGAATTACGAACAAAAATGCCTCTATCAAATAATCGTTACTGTCAAGGTTGCCAATCAAACCCGCCCTCGTTGGAGCTGTGGTTTATCTTTTTGGTTTTCCTTCTCGCCCTCCCTCTCGCTTCCATTGCTTTGGAAACAGTGACGTCAAAGGGTAGAGCTTACTGCATTAAAATTGGTAGCACCAACAGTCTTGGTTCATTTGATCCCTCTGTGTCGAAGACAAATTGTTATCACGACAGTTTTCAACCGTGAGTTAATAGGGGAAAACAGCACACATTTTGTTCTTTGTTGCAATTTGAAAAGTAAAATTTCCCAACATTCATCATGGAAGTTATCATCGCAATGTTGTTTGTGATTGTGCTGGTACAAATTTGCCAGTGTGCAAATCAACAACGGTTCGTGGAAACGTTCTACTTGGCTGAAAACCGTGCGTTACTGAATAACGTATTTCACTGGAAGACAGTATCCACACCCGTGATATGTGGGCGAGACTGCTTTATTAACCCAAAATGTGCCTCATTCAACTATCACATCACAAAACATATATGTGTGATGAATAATTCCACCAGAGCTCAGAGCCGAGATGACTTTGTGACAATGCTAGGAAGTGTGTACTATGATGACAATGTGAACAACACTTCGTTGTCAGCACCCAGCAGTAAAAGTAACAGCAGTTGTATGGAGATGTATCAAGCTGGTTACCGTGGCAATTGCAGCTTTCCTACAAGTCTGACTGATGGGATGCAGGAAAACGGGGACACAGATACAGATGGGGGAGGCTGGACCGTCATCCAGAGGAGAATAGATGGCACCGTTGACTTTCACCGTACCTGGGCTGAATACCAATCAGGGTTCGGTGATCGGCAGGCTGAGTTCTGGTTGGGGAATGATGAATTGCGTGACCTTACTGCATCAGGTCAATGGGAACTCAGGGTAGATATGGAAGATTGGGGTTCCAACACCGCTTGGGCTTCTTATGGTGAGTTTGCAGTTGAAGGTGTCGATTACACTCTCCGGGTTGGGTCATATGATGCTCAGAGTACAGCAGGTGATTCATTGACAGCTCGGCACAATGGGCGTCCATTCTCAACAAAAGATCAGGACAATGATGAAGGAAAATTTAACAATTGTGCCGAGAGCGAGGAAGGTGCCTGGTGGTTTGATTTTTGCCATGAGGCTCATCTGAACGGAAAATACTATACATACGGAGATGTGATAGGACTAAAAGGAATTCAATGGCAAACATGGAAAGGACTGACATACTCCATGAAAAAATGCAGCATGAAAATACGGCAAGCTGTGTAGGTTTTTATTGTATAATTTAATAAAAAAAAGAGTATCTAAAATAAAGTAGGCCTTTTGGAAGTACCGATTGCTCGCTCGTTCATTACAACAGATGACATGAGGTTATAGTATCAACAACTTTTAAATACAATAAATAGTTGTCATCGAGTCAAATTCAATCAAACATGGACATAAACAAGTCCCAAGCTCCGAGATTCGTACAGTCTTAATATCACAATTTAAATGGTATACATTTTGATTGTTTCAACACTGCAGAATACGTGTTAGTAAATCGTGTACATGTTACATATGACATCTAAAAAAGCTTTGCTAACAACCCCCGGATACAAGAGAAGAAAACGACTGTTATTGTTTGCTATGCTTGTGTACTATGCTTATCGGTGACATTGAATTACTTTAAGATTATTGTCACTGAACCACTTGGAGCATAGATGTATTATTTTAGAAAATTATGCGGAGCATTTCTTGGCAAAAATAATTTGTTGGGTGAATACAAAGGAATACTATTTTTGATAAGATTTTAAAGAAAGTATAATTACCAAAAAAAAAAATAAATAAATAAAATACCAAACTTGCGAAATCCTAGTTCGAATAACTGTTGGTGTAGGAAGAGTGTTTACGAAAGTACATAATTATTGAAGAAAGTTGTTATATATTCGAATGTCATTGATATTGTCTTGTGGACTTTATATTAGCAGTCACTCATTTAATTTACTAGTGTAGATACAGAACCTGGTATCCGAAGAAATGAATGCGAAGATACAACAGCACATTTATTTTTGTTAAATACTTAAGGTGGTGTAAAATTAATTGAATAAAGCGGATGTCTCATTTATTGTGAACTGCTGAATCAATTTGTTGTTGTATGGATTGTTTAAGAAAGTACATTATGAAGAAAGTTGCTATCCTGGTTGTTTTCAATTGTCTTAGTCTTAGATATTGCCGTGTAAAAAAAAAGGATCGTATGGTAAAGTATGGGATGACTATCAAGATAAACTTATCCAAGGAAACAAAGAGACGCGAATCCAAGAAGTATTTAACATCAACAAAACAATTTGTATTGACTACTCATATCGTGTTGTTTAGATTTGATGAAGCACATGTTTTTTTTTTCAATTGAAAAGTACTAAATTTAAACAGTTGTTGTATTGAGAGTGATATATAACTAAACATTTTGAAGAAGGTTGTCTCTTGTGATATACTAAATTGTATTTATCGTTTATTTATCCGTGTCAAGTTTAGATTTGAAAAAAAAAAATATATATATATATATTATTGTATAACTATTGTGTACTCATCCAATGAAATAAAAATGTGGTTCAAAAGAAATGATGGCAAAGATTAGTACAACAGCAGACAAACCAAACATTTAACACTCCAATGGCGGTTTAATAATGATGAAACGGATTTCTCAATAACTGCTAGTTCAAACATTTGAGGTTGTCACTGACTCAGAGCGCTAAAGAAAGTTTGTATTGAAAACGGTTTTCGCTTTTAATATATTTAATTTGATTAATCTTGTATTTGTCTGCGATTAAATAGATTATTAACGAAATACTTATTGGATGTATATTATTATATTATTGTGTTCTCATCCAAGGAAGTACAAATTAATATGGATCAAGTGAAATCATTACAAAGATCAACACAACATCATTTTAATAATGCTGTATCCCCGATGCAAATTTAACATTTCTTATTATCGCTGCGGTACCCGCTGCCAAAACATAGGGTTCGAACTGCCTCTAGCTACCGGGCAACCTCGGTAGTCTAGTTAGTAAAACACTGCTCTAGAATTGCAAGGGTCGTGGGTTCGAACCCCACCCGAGTAACATGCCTGTGATATTTTTGTTCACAGGACTCGGGAAAGTACTGAGTACACAGTGCTAACACACATCGGTGTATAGGTACAAACCCAAATTAATACAACAGCATTTGTTGTTGTCGGAGTGTTTATAAGAACCGATATTTTAAATGTCGTAATCGTTTGCTTATGTGTGTGCTAACAAAACAAAAACATAGCGTTTTTGATTACTATACAAACTGTACTAAACCAGTGATATGAAGTAAACTATTGGATGAGAAAAAAAATATTGCAAAGAGCAGTACAACAGTAAAACTACTTTCTCGAATACCCAAAGTGTGGTATAATTTAGCCGCGATGTAAACTGTTTATTCCAACAGTTGTTGTGGTCAGAGAATTAAAAAGTTATATATTCATATAAATATTGAAGAAGGGTGTCTCTTGTGATATATTTAATTGTATTTTTCCTGTATTATATGTGTCGAATTTAGTTTTGGAAAAAAAAAATATTGGATGACTGAAATAGACCGATTCAAACAAAACAGGGCAAAATTTGTACACTCGTTACAGCCAAGTTTGCCACCCGAGAAAAGCGTTATGCGTCTAGATTAAGGGATTACAGTGTAGTGAGTCCTTCGTTTGGGGCCGTTTAGAACCGGCAGGGTCGTTCCGTGTGATAAAGGCCCGAGCCCAAGGTGAGGGCCTTTATCACACGGAACTTGCTCTTTGTCTGAGGCTATTATGAATGAAAGCTAATGCATTCGCAACTGAAGGATCTTGACCAAGAACAGTAAATCGTAAGTATTAATTGTGCGATCCACACAAACATCTCAACTTGGAGGTATGGACAATCATGATGCAAATAATGGACCTACATTTTAGAAGTGTACCTACCAAGGTTGCCAAAACAGAATGGATGTATTAGTCTTGTTTGCAAGTTTTTATATATGCAACTGAAAGATCTTGACCCGGAAAAGTACATTGCAAGTATTGCGATCCACGCCATCCCATCTTCACTTGGATGGCGAATACTCTTCCTATATACGCATGAAGATGGAGTACAACCAAAGAGCCTAAATTATATGATCGTTACTGCCAAGGTTGCCAGGCAAGGAGTGAAAGTCGTTACATTCGCAACTGAATGGTCTTGATGTGTCATCCACACGACCATCTCAAAGCAGTGGCAGCGGTAGCCTTGTCAAAGGTTCTGTACGCAAGCACCGTCCCGCTCTGACTTCACGAAATGCGTAGATAACTATACCGCACGGCACATAACAGTACTTGATACCGCGGGCTCGAAACATGGCTTTTCGAGGTATCAACGAGGTTAAAAAACGAGTCCGGCCTCGTTTTGTAACCTCGTTGATACCTCGCAAAGCCATCTTCGACCCCACGGTATTGTGTGCGCGGTATAGTAAACTAGCAGCGGGCCGGTGTTTGCAAAAAGAGCCTTGGACAAGGCTATGGCAGCGGTGGCGGTAAAAGTGTCCAGTGTCCTTTACATACAACAAAGGAAGCTTAAGTGCATACCTAATCAGGTTTATGGAACACGGGAACCATGCGTGCATCCCTTACAGTTTGTTTACAAATAGTAATACAAAGTTTAACGTGTTTGTTTTTACAACGAGATCCCTGAGTAGACAGGGTCATGTTGGGTAGACAGTGTCACGGTGTGGCTTGTGTTTATCGTGTCCAGCGGACACGGATGAAAGTTCCCTACATAGCAACAGCATTGGCTGTGCGCAAAACGAAAAACGAACACGACAGTCAGGCTGCGTGTTGTTTCCCATCACCCACCTCCACCCCATTTTATACCGCCTGTTTTGTTTTTTGTTTTCTGTTGGTTTTTCTCCATCTCTGTGGGTTTAAGGGCCGTCTGATTTTTGTCGAGCGTGTTTTCCCCCGCAAAAACAGTATATTTAATTATAATTCAGTGTAGCCAATTGTTAATTGAGGTTTATTATGTTTGTAATTCTTATGGAATAGGTTTATTTCATATTCAGATTTTTTTTTTTTTTTTTTTTTTTTTATGGAGAGCAAGGGTCACACCAAAGTTTACATTCAAATGATTCAGCTCTTACTGGTTGCTAACATTATGGGCAAAACATTTGGAAGTTTTCCGTTCATGAATTAATGTTACAATGGTAAATTAATTAATATTAAATAAAAAAATATAAACAAATAAACAAACAGGACTCCTAAACCCAGAAGAGTAGTGGTGCAAAAAAACGGTGTTTCATTTTTGTGTTTTGGTTCCGTAGAGCCATAAAAACAGTTAACAATAAAGGGGGGGGGGAGGAATGACAAGCTTTATAACGTTTATTGATGTTGCTTTTTTTTATAAGTATTCACGTTTCCATATTTATTTTTTATTTATGTGGAATTTATAAAAATTTTATTTTTCCAAAGGTGCTCAGTGGAAATACTGAGGATTGTTTAACGATGACTTACTCTACTCGGTAAAGGGTTAGTTAAAACGGTTAGTAATTGTAGCAGTACGCATCATCACAGCAATTGTGAAACAAATACTTTTGTGATACCGAATACTGAACATGCAGTGATAGCTCGAACATTAAAACTGTAATGAAAATGAATGCAGAAAAAGTCTACTAATCACAGAATAGTAAAGCTGTCTGCCTGGAGAGAGTTTGGGTGTTTAACACCAGGTTTTTAAAACATAGAGTTAACAGCATTCTTAGAAGTTTTCTTGAAGACATTTGACACTATTGGTCATTGTAAAAGATTAGCCGTCGCGGTTGGTGTATCTCAACATATGCATAACATAACAAACCTGTGGAAATTTGAACCCAATTGGTCGAAGTTGCGAGACAATAACGAAAGAAAAAAACACAATTGTCACACGAAGTTGTGTGTTTTCAGATGCTTTATTTCGAGACCTCAAATTTAAAATCTGAGGTCTCGAAATCAAACTTAGTGGAAAATTACTTCTTTCTCGAAAACTACTTTACTTCCGAGGGAGCCGTTTTCCACAATGTTTTATATAACCAACCCCATTACTCGTTACCAAGTAAGGTCTATGCTAGAATTTATTTTGAGTAATTAACAATAGTGTCCACTGTCTTTACAATACCCACTAATGTTTATGTCTGTCCGTCTGTCAAGTCGTGTGGGTTGTGTTTGTGTGGTGCTAAACATACGGTGTGACGGGCAGTGAGTGTTTTTATCACCAGAGCACCAAAAACGCCGCCCTGGGAAGTTTGATGTGTAGAACTTACCCCCCCCCCCTCTTGAATTGTGGACTTGACCCAAGTCGGAAATCACGTTCAATTAGTTTGTGAGCATGTCTTATTACCCTTGTATATGATGGGATTCGTCTAGGGACAAATGAAAATGATAAATATGAAAAATGTTTGTTCATAAAACCTGGCATAACATGGATCTGCCATGACCACTGGTCATAATTAGCTGTACATTTGTGATTTTAAAGTTTGTCTTTCATGCTTATTATACCAGTATGTTTAGATCAAAAGTTATCTGAAGAGGTTGTTTCCACGCAGGAGAAATTTAATATCAGAGTACACAATCTAAGAAGCGTTTAAAATTAGACAGTTTGTGCCCAAAACAATTCTCAGAATGTGTATTCGCCATAAGAATTTTGCGAAAAAGGAGGTCCATAGTGGACGATACGGTGATTTCATAGAGTCTTACGTTTAACATTTCCATTGGATAAATCAATACAGCAATAGAAGTGCGACAATCTGTCAACATTTCAGACTCCTTACGTGTATACCTATTGAATCACAACAACCTAACCAGATACTTTTTCTATCAAGGTGACCAAGTGTGGCGGTTTCAGTCTTCCGCCGTGTGCAGTTTTCCTGGTGACGTAGTCTTTTTTTTTTTTTTTTTTTTTTTTTTTTCCCTGGAGGGGGAAATTTATTCAAGTTTCTTCAATGTACAAAGCTACACAGACTACTGGTAAAACCAACTACTTATAGAACGATACTAAGAGAGAAAGGCAAATTGCAAAAACAGGAAGTTTGATGATTATGCAAGGCATTTAGTCGGTACATAGCAATACAAAAGGCTCCCATTTGGTATTGAACTTATCTAAGTTGTTATTCTTAACAAAGATCATTTTTTCCATTACAAAATAGTGATTTATTTCCTTTTTGATAAGAACAAATGAAGGCTTTCTGTCGTTCATCTTCATCCGATAAATATGAAAACGGCAAAGAATGAGAATTAAATTGAGAGCAGACCATTTTCTATTAAGGACACCAAACAGCTTAGTCGTGTTGTCAAAATTAATGTCAATGTTCAGTGTATTAGTCAACCAGTGTTTTATCTGACGCCAAAAATACAGAGACACCTTGCAATTACAAAACAAGTGGACTAGTGTCTCTGGTGACGTAGTCGGACATATCAGCACGTTGTTCGAATGGTTTTAGCTTTCCGGCGTGTTCAGTTATCCGGGTGACCTGTCAGATACCGCCGCGAGTACCCTTGCGAGTACTGTAGTTCTCTCAGCAGTGACCCCAAATTGTTTATAATTAAGATTATTGTCAATGCAGTCACATAATCTCTTGCCCCATCTTTACATGTATTCATGGGTACAGCTTTAGGCAGGTCAGACTCTGCTTGCATAAAAAACAACTCGTACGATCCACGCGTTTGCCGCTAGTCGTACTCGACTCGTGGACACCGCCATGACAGCTACCGGAGGGTAACGGATGACTCAATACGGCACTAAAAATGGACTACTTTCGCTTGCTGTGCGCAGGCATCGCATGACGTAATGCTACCGTGTTTGGTCGTTCGGAAAACTGAACACAGCGGAAAGTTGAAACCGCAACACCGGCCCCCGATAGTGACACAAACTGAAATTTTGGTTCGCAATATTGTTTGTCATTCACCTACAAGTCTGTATTACGACGATCAGATACAGTTTATATCAAGGCTACCCGTCCCCAGACAGTAATACAAACTGAAGTTGTGTTTCGCAATTGTTTATCATTCACCGACCAGTTTCTTTTATCATGGTCAGACTGGCTTCCGATCAGAGATTATTGTTTGTTCCTGATCTACTCCGTCGATTCGATTGTGTATCTTTGGTCTGCAGACTGTTCATAGGTTTCAGACGGACTGCATCAATTAAGCCAGGTTTGCGGCATTTACAACACTTCAATGTGACTGAGTTCGCGTTGGAGACCGTGTAGAGGTACGGGTTAATCGCTGAGTTGATCGGTATCACGAAGACAACAACCCAAGCGTATGTCTCGTCTGGTATGTCTACGGCACCAGACTGTGATAAAATTCCCATGATGATGACTGGCATCCAACAACAGAAGTCAGTACCGACTATTAGGAGCATGCGCGTTGCCATGGTCATCTCCCTCCTGCGGTGCTCTCTGTCTTTCCTCGCATGTAACTTCTTCGCTGGTAACTTGATGATGACTACAAACGCTATTGCTGAGTAGCATACGATGACTACCAGGCAACAGGCGAAGTTGATCCCCAAGTACACTGTGGCTGAGAATATCCAGGAAGGCCCGGCTTTCTGTGTTACGGTTTGGTTCAAAAGTGTTACCTCAAGAAGAGTTTTGTTTGATGAACCTGTCCTGGGTTTGATCACAAGAGGGAGCCCTACACAAATATCATACAGCCCGTAAAATGTATGGTTCTTGCCGTCGAGTAAATCCTGTAGAAACACTGGAGGGAGGCTTATGGCTAGGGCTATACACCACATGACGAGCGTCGCTACTCGGGCCGATTCTAATCGGAACCATTTCTTCCCAAATGGGAATACCACACATAGGAATCGATCGATGCTGATCATTGTAATGAAAAACACTGATGCTTCTGAGCTTAGCATCGACAGGAAACCGGCGAATTTACAGATGGGGCTCGACTTCCAGTCGTTCGCATGGAGAAAGTAATCATCCTGATAATGAACGTCAGCTCCACCGACTATCAACATGTACACACCCATGATGAGATCTGACACAGCCAGATTGAGAATGAGGACCGATTGGGAACGCTTGCCCGAGTCTTTCATGTTTAGTCTCCATACAATTATTCCCGCGTTGCCGATGAGGGCGCTAAATCCAAGACACCAGACGAATACCCGTAATACGGAGCTGTGCATAATCCGGTTACAGCTCAGGTAAGGTATCTCCGTATGGAACTCATTGTCAGGAACACAAATGTCGATTCCGATGGTTTTCGTGTCAAGGAGACAACACAGTTTAGAATCGTCAACCAACCTTCAGAAAAAGAAAAAAAAAACGAATAAAAAAATTAAATGTAATAGGTTGATATGAAAGTTACCCTTGATTAAATAGTTTAGTTAAGTATAGAGTTGTTTACTAGTTGTATGTGCGGCGCGGACATATCCGTCACCGATAACATTCATTCATAAATACCCCAGACAGTTTCGCTATTCCTATTGGTGGAGAGCGCGTCACGTGGGTATGTATAAACTTTTGTTTATGACCAGTAAAACATGTGGAAACATGGGCGTGACACGCGAGCTTGCACCTGTGTTTATAAGATAGTTTCTTTATTCATATTTGTCTCGAGCAACGACCGGGACAGTTGTGCCACATCACGCGATACGCTCACAGCATTCCCGTATAATGAGTTGTTTACCCGAGGGCCTTACCATTTTCATAGCTGGAGGGGTGTTGTTTTGAAATAATTCATTGAAAATTATAAACTAAGGTTAAACTTACACTGAGGTGAGGTGTGTCATATGTTCCAGTTCGTGTTTATTCACTATGAAGTCGACTGTCTCATTGGAACGACGCTTCAAAACTCTGAAGTAAAACAAAGCCACGAACAAAATCAGTTGCTACAATAGTAAAACATAGTCAAGAAGGACACACAACGGGATTCTTTGGAACGCTAGGTGGCAGCAGACTAACCAGGTAAAAATCCACTGTTCTCGATAGTTCTGAACATGCGCGCATTACCGAGAACAGTGGATTTACATGCTGCCACCAAGCGTCCCAAAAGTCGCCCATTTAATTATGACAAACAACATACAAAACAATGCATATAATTTTGAAGCATTCAGTCCGAATGTAAGAAAACTAGTTGAACAATTTCCGTACAAAATACGTGGGTATTATCAATACTTTAGTTAACTGTCTCGAGTAATTACCTATAAGTAATTTATGCCTGTGATATTTGTGTTCGCATAGCTCGGGTAGTACCGAGTTTACAGTGCTAATACACGTCGGTGTTTACGGGTAAAACTAAATGGAATAATTGGTAATACCCCGACGTTTTTACCGGAAGCTGGGTTACGAAAACAAAAATAGTTTAAAGAGTGTTAATTACAAGGATTACGGCTTTTAAAAGTGTGTTTATTCATGTATATCGGTTGTGACTGCAAAGTTAAGCCCGGTTCATACTTCCTGCGAATGCGAATGTGATACGAATGTTGACGTCAAAAATTCGCAATAGGAGGGTTGTGACGTCAAATTCACGTCAAATATGCTTCGCATTCGCATTCGCAGAAAATATGAACCGGGCTTTATGCAGTGAAAAGTTACATGAACATTTGACTATATTGCTAGGTAAATAGCAAATGTTAATTACTTCGTTGACCAATGGACAAAGCAATGTTCACATTTGCAGTTGCACATTTTTCCAAAGAAAAAAGGGAGGATACTTTAAAGACAGTGGACACTGATGGTAATTGCAAAGACCAGTCTTCTCATTTGGTGTATATCAACATATGCAAAAAATAACAAACCTGTACAAATAATAATGAAAAAAACACCCTTGTCACACGAAGTTGTGTGTTTTTTGGTACTTGGTTTCGAGACCTCTAATTCTATAACTTGAGGTCTCGAAATCAACTTCGTGGAAATTACTTCTTTTTTCAAAAACTACAGAGGGAGCCGTTTCTCACAATGTTTTATACTTTCAACCTCTCCCCATTACTCGTTACCAAGTGAGGTTTATACTGACAATTATTTTTAGTAAATACTAATAGTGTCCACTGCCTTTAAACAAAGGTGTACTCTGCCATCAATGCATAATTTAAACTTACAGTAATTCCAGACTATCCAGACCATTGAATGCCCCAGGTTTGATAACTGTCCATGGGTTGTCGCCTATGTCCCTGAAAAGATATGTATTACAAAATAATTGATAATACTAACGATGGTAAGTAGAAGGGGTTGACGAAGTGCTGCGAAGTCATGATTGGAACAATCTCACTTGCGCTTGGATTTATACAACTGTTTCAACTTAAACGAGCCCTAAGTTATGTTTGCAACAAATGCCAAACACCCACATAACCCAATTTAGTCAAAGTGGGCACATCACTTTAAGAGAAACGTTTCATGCTAAAGCAATAGTTTACTTACAGGTGACGCACCGAATGCAATCCAGTGAAAACGTTGGGTTGAAAAACCGTCAGCAGGTTATCCGAAATATGCCTTTGGGAATTACAAAGTAAACATAATTAATTTCACACCAACTGTTTCATTATGGACAACTTGTAGGCTAACTATTTAATAAGAATTCACGTACAAAATTATACAAATAGTTAGAAAAAAAGATGGATAGCTTCCAAGATGATGTGGCGAATTTCAGAAATAATTGTTATTACTAAAAGCCACAGTATCTCTTACTTCACTCTTACAAACAATATCTCTTATACAAACAATACTCACAATGCTTTTAGATTATCCAGCCCAGCAAATGCAGCCGGCTCAATGGATGTAATACGATTATGTACGAGATCCCTGTAAAACAGAAAATCAACATGACTTTGAATTAAAAACTGGTTGTACTTAGCAAAGCTTGATATATTATTAAATTTACTATGACGACATCTGCTAGAAAACGAGCATGGGGATACTTAATAAGTCTAACTTTCGAAATTCCAAGATAACATAATTTTTTTTTTCAGAGGTGGGGTTGACATTCATCACAAAAAACAAATGGTTTTGTTAATCCTAATTCTTTGTTGATAGACAAACCGCTTTTTTTTTTTTTTTTTTTTTTTTTTTTTTTTTTGGGGGGGGGGGGTTCATGTATGGTTCTCCATAGTCTTCTAACATTGTCAGCAGACACTCGAACTGTGACTTTGTTTCAGAAAAGTCCGAATGTTGTTATAGGTATCCTCATTATTGCTTTGGTATGACGAAATGAAAGGGAAACCAGGGGTTGATCATGGCCTAACAGTGTCGGTGAATTGCCACATACCAATGTATTCATATTAAAAACAAATGTCGTGCAGGGAAATAATAATAACTTACAACTTACAAAGAGAGCAGGCTGCTAAGGTGTCGGAATGTGTTGGATTTCAGCGTTTGGATCTCGTTATTTGCCAGGCGTCTAAAACAGGTTAAACACAAACATTAATCGTGATTTTTTACAAAAGAAACTCTGTTTTTTATAATAACTCCGTCCTTTGAATCTCCACCTCGAAATATAAAACATAGTAATACAATAATATGAGTCCATACAAATCGAAAACACAATTATAACAAAAATGTACTTACAGATATCTAAGTTTTGCGAGTCCTCGGAACATGTCTTCGTTTATTTCTACAAGACGATTACTGTCTAGCCGTCTGTTGGTAAAGACAAATATTAACTCAAAATAACTGTAAGCGTGAAAAATAACGTGACTACAGTGGACACTCATTGGTAATTACTCAAAATATTTATCAGCATAAAACCTCACTTGGTAACGAGTAATGAAGAGCTGTTGATAGTATAAAACATTGTGAGAAATGGCTCCCTCTGAAGTGAAGTAGTTTTCGAGAAAAAAGTAATTTTGCACGTTTTGATTTCGAGACCTCATATTATTTAGAGTTTGAGGTCTCAAAATCAAGCATCTGAACGCACACAACTTCGTCCTTGTGACAAGGGTGTTTTTTCTTTCATTATTATCTCTCAACTTCGACGACCGATTGAGCTCAAATTTTCACATGTTTTTTTTTTATTTTTTGCATATGTTAAACGAACGTTTACATAATTGGTAAGAAACAAAAGTCGTGAAGATCACAGATTTACATCAAACTTAAACGGTATAATGATGATAGTTGGAAACAACCCTTTAAATATTTATGTATGAAATATCATATTTGACGAGAAATTAGTAATCTCAATGCAAAATTTGTAATCGGTTTTTCACTATTCTCTCGTGACCCAGATGACCGATCGATCTCAAACATCTACAGGTTTGTCAGGTTATGTATATGGTGGATTACATAAAGTGCTTACACTGCCAACAACTGTTTTGTTAGCAAAAAACAATTATGTAATGTTCCTTTAAGATACATCAAGTGAGAAGACTGGTCTTTGACAATTACCAACAGTGTCCAGTGTATTTAACTCAAAATACATGTAAGCGTAAAAATAACTTAAAGCCATTATACACTTTCGGTAAACAGTATTGTCCAAGTCCCACACTTCGTGTATCACAACTTATATATAAAATAACAATCCTGTGGAAATTTAGGCTCAATCTGACATCGGAGTCGGGAGAAAATAACGGGAAAACCCACTCCTGTTTTCGCGCGTTTCGCCGTGTCATGACATGTGTTTATAACAAATCCGTAATTCTCGCTAACGAGAATTTATATTGTTTTACCGTTTTCTCAAAAAGTAAAGCATTTCATGGATTAATATTTCAAGAGAAGTCTTTCACCATTACCTTCTGTAAACCCTGTAAATTATTTGTAAATCTGTGAACTTTTTTTTTTTTTTCTGTACTGAAAGGGTTCAATGGCTTTAACAAGCAATAGAGTGATGTTGATAGTAGGCCTATAACACATTTTGAGAGACGGATCCCTCTGAAATAACTGTTTTTTTCTTTTAAGAAAGAAGTAATTTCTCACAAAAAAATATTTGAATTGATTTCGAGACATCAGCAAAGGTATCATAACCAATAAACTGAAAACACACAAGGGTGTTTTTGTTCTTCCATTGTTCTCTCGCAATTTCGGCGACCAATTGAGTTCAAATGTTACCAGTCACCTGGAAGTGGTATTTTGTCAAAATAAAGCTTTTGTCACTAAAATATGTGTTTTGATGAGTGGACTTTGATTAAACAATTAACTAAGGTTTAAATACAATAGTTTCCATGTTATTAACAAATTTGAAAATAAGCCCGACCCGAGAGGGCGCTGTTCGTAACGTCAATCGAGGTGCGATGAATCGCATGCAGTGCCAACACATGATAGTGACGCTTGGCGCAAGCTAAAAACATGCCCTCAACGTTGAAACAATACGTGATTTTTTCACGTTAGGCAAAATCCTCCTTCAGGTTCGTTACGTCTTGCAGGTACCTTCTTCGACTTCCCACTAGCTGGCAAAATTGTTGGGATGGCGTCATGTTTTAGAAAATAACTTTTCTCTTCATTTCAAAATGTGTAGTGTATTCCGGATTCTCGAAGCACGACGGCTCGAAGTGTTTGCTGCACAGTGCTGGGAAAGACGTCGGACCAGACCACTTTGCAAACTGACCGAATATTTAGTTGTTTAGCTGCATCCAGCTATACACCTGGTCGATATTGCCGTAAAAATGCAAAAACAAAACTTTTTTGAAACGTATAAACTCTTGTATGACTTGCACGTACTAGTGTTGCGTTACACAACACACTGGACCGACGGATTTACGTCCCATCCGAAAAACGAAGCAATTGTGGAGTGTCTTGCTTTAAACAATTGCGAAAAACGACTCCCTCTGAAGTAACGAAGTTTTTGACAAAAAGGTAGTTTCTCATCAAAATAATAAAAGACTTCTGGCAGAAGCCTTTTATTTTTATCTAAAAACACACTAATTTGTACAACAATTTTTTTTTTTCTGTCATCGTTTGCTTGCAACTTTAATTACCAATATTTAGTCAAAATTTTCACACATGTTTGTTATTTTATGCATGTTACGGATACACTTAGGGAGAATACTGGTGTTTGACAATTACCAAAGGTGTTCGGTGTCTTTAAACGTCTTCTATCCCAGCTTTGATTGGCTTTTTAAAGGACGTGTTTATACTAGTTAAGTGTGACAATTAACACAAACATGTTTTGTTCTGATAATCTGTCGTGGTATGTGTTTCATTGTACTTGTTAACCCTTCCGAACCCACGAGAAAAACAAATTAAATGCAGCTAGATTTAATTTAAGTAGGCCTAAGTAGTGTCTGCAATGCGAAAATGCAATTACTATTATTAATATTATTATTGGTATTGGTATTGGTATTGGTATTGGTATTGGTGTTGGTGTTGGTGTTGGTGTTGGTGTTGGTGTTGGTGTTGGTGTTGGTGTTGGTGTTGGTGTTGGTGTTGGTGTTGGTGTTGGTGTTGGTGTTGGTGTTGGTGTTGGTGTTGGTGTTGGTGTTGGTGTTGGTGTTGGTGTTGGTGTTGGTGTTGGTGTTGGTGTTGGTGTTGGTGTTGGTGTTGGTGTTGGTGTTGGTGTTGGTGTTGGTGTTGGTGTTGGTGTTGGTGTTGGTGTTGGTGTTGGTGTTGGTGTTGGTGTTGGTGTTGGTGTTGGTGTTGGTGTTGGTGTTGGTGTTGGTGTTGGTGTTGGTGTTGGTGTTGGTGTTGGTGTTGGTGTTGGTGTTGGTGTTGGTGTTGGTGTTGGTGTTGGTGTTGGTGTTGGTGTTGGTGTTGGTGTTGGTGTTGGTGTTGGTGTTGGTGTTGGTGTTGGTGTTGGTGTTGGTGTTGATGTTGGTGTTGGTATTGGTATTGTATTCGGCATAAAAACACATACAAAGTACAAACATATACAATACAAAACAAAAGGCAGAGATATATGCCTGGAATTAAAACAGTTTACCTAAAAATGTAGACCGAAGGCCTTCAATTTCAATATCCCTTTCCATACATTAAAAATGTGTAATTATTTACAAAATAATAAAAAGGCATTAAGAACATTAAGACAAAAACAGAAAGATAATTAAAAGCAAGGACGCAGAAAGAGTAAAAAATGCAAAAGAGCCCCACCCCTCCCATCAGGCAAAAAATAAACTGAACCAGCAATAAGAAACATAAAAACAAAAGAATGGGAAGAGACACAAAGGTTTAAAAACGGATCCACGATCAGTTCAAAAAGAGTTATATACAACTAGAAAAAAGAAAAAGAAAAACAAATACAAAATTTACGTCAAGAAACAACAACTGTTACTTACAGTACTTGAACAAGTGACGTCAATGGTTCAAAGACTCCCGCATCTATGGTGACCAATTCATTCATGTTGAGCTTACTGCAAAGCCAAAAAGAGAACATAGAGTATAATATTAAAAACTATAGAGGTAGAGGAAAAAATAAAGTACAAATCACAAAAACAATAACAGGAAGAATAACACACAAACGCAACACAAGTAAAACTTTACATTGTAGGTGAAACTTTGCCTAAAACTAACGGAGCACAATAATGCAACGAACAAATATATGGGGCCTCTACGAAAACAATTTAAAAGATGATACACAAATGAACACACACAAAATACGATTACACTTTTATTGCATGCATCAAACGTTTGAATGGGGGATTCGAATGAGGGATTCGAAAGGATGTTCAACTATAGATATTTGTTTGCGCACGAAACATTCCTAAAATGCTCACCCAACTGGTAAATTTAAATTAAATAGCTTATCTTATGCATTGTGTTAATGTAAATAATACTTTAGCAATAAATAGCCTTGAAGAAAACAATTAGTTAAAAGTACTCACAGAATAGTTAGAAGTTTTAAATGACGAAAAACACCATGTTTCAACCTCGTGATATGGTTTTGTTCCACATCCCTGGAAAAGAAAAAAAACAGTACAAACTCCTATATAAAATAATCGTACTTGTTAATAATTCAACACTGTGACACATTTTGTGCCCAAGTTCATTTCATTACCGAGTTAAAGCAAGTACATACGGGACAAAGGCACGATATTGCCAAGCTGCATACTGAGTGTCCACCTCAGTCTTTCGAACCGCATATTATTTCGAAAACAAAAATGCAAATTAAGGTTAAACAAACTAAGGATCATTTATTTCTAGTTTATTTTCCCTTCTATCCGGACATGGGTCATTGTGAACTACTCGCCTTTGTTTGTGCTTAATTAGCCGACCCTCTTTTAAAGGTTATAATATCGATATTGGTAAGTATATTAAATGTCATTGATTGTTTGCATTGGACCACTTTACGTTTTGTTTGATGACTTACAGGATGATGAGGTTCGGTAAAGCATCGAATGATCCGGGCTCCAAATCCGTGATTAGGTCTCGCCTCATTTTGCTGAAATTAATGATTTAATAGCAACAATTCTTTGTTGATGTGCGGAATGAAACACAGATAATTATTCCACACAAAAAACCCAAGCAGTCAGGTAAGTCTATGTTGTCCCTTTAGGCTACTTAACACTGTCCCATACTATGTGCAGTCAAGCTCTTAAAGAAAACACAATAGTCCCCCAATTGAGTTTTTGCTCTAAATTGAGTCGAATATAGGTTTTACCGGTCAATTTCGGCAAATGAACAGCCAATTTAAAGGCAGTGGACACTATTGGTAATTGTCAAAGACTAGCCTTCACACTTGTATCTCAACCTATGCATAAAATAACAAACCTGTGAAAATTTTAGCTAAATCGGTCATCAAAGTTGCGAGATAAAAATGAAAGAAAAAACACCCTTGTCACACGAAGTTGTGTGCGTTTAGATGGTTGATTTCGAGACCTCAAGTTCTAAATCTGAGGTATCGAAATCAAATTCTTGGAAAACTACTTTCTCGAAAACTATGGCACTTCAGAAGCAACCGTTTCTCACAATGTTTTACACCGTCAACCTCTACCCATTACTCGTCACCAAGAAAGGTGTTATGCCAATAATTATTTTGACTAATTACCAATAGTGTCCACTAAGCTATTCTATTTCGCGCGAAGTCGAATGCTACTAAAAAGGGTAGTTCGATTTCGTTTTACGATTAGTCAAATGTAATGTTGTGTTATTTGATTTAACAAAATGATCATTCAATTTAACAATTCATCAAAGCAGCATTTACATTCGCAGACGCTTCTTGAGTCATGTGTGTCACGAAAAAGAATGTTGATACGCTAAATTGAACAGAGTGTTAAAGGAATATGACTCGACTAAAAATGAAATAGAATGACCGAATTCTTAATTTGAAACGCAGTATCAACTGGAGAGGCAAAACAGCTTTAATTCGAACGCAAGAAAATAAAATTGGCTGCTCATTTACCGAATTTGACCGATAAAACCTATATTAAATGCTTTTACACTTGAACTGCACAATACATGTTCGTGTTATAACTTACATTCCATTCGTTCGTCTGGGTAGTTTTCTCATAGCATCAAGGGCGTCAGGGTGATTTGTACAGTTTACTTCCATCATTGGTATGTACAGAACACTGTTCATTTTACACGTGCAGCCTCGTGGACACAGTCGAAGATCTGGATTTATATATAAAGATAATATTGTGAATATATATATATATAAAGTTAACACATGTACTGCGAAAAAGTGAATAATCTATCAGTCTGGTATTTAAGTTGCACACTTTGGAGGAACAGCCAGTTTGTGGTAACAAGCTTAAAAGATGATGTATACGATTGGTAAATATTGTAACTATGAATCACCATAGATGAAGTAAAATGGGAAACAAATCTATTCGGTGTGGGACTAACATGGTTTGGAAAACTATGCACTAATAAGAACTGAGTCAGATAACGGTCCATGCAAAAATGGTTTCTCTTATTACGGAGGGTGAGTGTTACTTCGCAAAAGCTGAAAATAGAGAAGAAAAAACAAGTTTGGTACCCGCAGTCATTTCGCTATGCGTAGATTCACTAGACCTTTCTGTGGAGTACCGGGTTTTTTAAATATCTGCTGAGCATGTTAAGCTGTATTACACATGATCTTTTACGTGAACCTTGTTTAATATTGCTGTGTCAATATTAATTACGATGGACAAAAACACAACAATCTATTTTTCTATATACATCCTACGGACTGAGGGTGCAGTTTCCATCGGGGGGGGGGGGGGGGGGGCGGGGGGGGGGGGAGTCTGGAAAGGTGAAGCAGCAAAATCAACCCCTACCATAAACCATATAGGCCAGCCGTCAAGATCCCGAGCATTTTAGTTGTTAAGCAGGCCTGTTGTTAACGGACGGCGACGGAAATTATTATTGAAAGCATTGACCTTGTCAGTTAAAGTATAATATTATTACATTTCAACTGACAAGGTCAATGCTTTCAATTTAATGGAATTCCATTTCTTATATCACCCATTGTGTTGCATTCACCTTGGTACCATTTTGGGGACATGGTTTTATTTACGGTGATTCTATGAGATTCATTTTCATCGGTTTCACTTCCTTCGCGCATGTTTATAGTTTCGTTCGACAGAACATTCTGTGTAGATCAGACTGATTGTTTTAGCACAAACTCGTTCTTTGTTTCCTCACCTTAAATTTTGACTTTTGGTCTTTCCAACTTCGTTTTTATGTAAAAATATCCGACCAACCATCGAACTCCCCCGCTTTCTCATTCGTTGGTTGTTATTTCCTATCGATATGTGACACTCTGTTTTCATATATTTCTACTTGATTGTTTTTGTAACACTACCGGCGGTTTATTTCATATCGTGAAGGAGGAGGGGAGTAATTTGTCTAATTGCTTGCTCGACCTATTTTGCGTACATTCTATGTTGTATTTGAATGTATGGAGCAACATTAACCAGTGCTTCCAATTACCCCCCACTCAGCTACGAGACGTGCAGCTATCACCTGCTTGTAAACGATCGAACACCACTGACTGCTGCGGCCGGAGATGTGATGTCTGGACCCGTGGGAACTATGTCTCTTGACAGTTGCCTTTAGCTTGTGTCACCCCCACACAAACTCATCATACACACCACCAGACGTTTTGTATGATACTCACACGAAAAAAAGTGTTAATGCTCTAGGATATTATGTCTCTATGGCAAGTTGGCAACACAGTATCGTACACGTTTGTTTAAATAGTGAACGAGGCTTATGGCATGCCCCTAGGGAATCCTGTCGTTGACATTTGTATAGTTTATGTTACGCACGATCACTCAAAGACTCTGGACACTGTTGGTAATTATCAAGGACTAGTCTTCACTGTTGGTGTATCTCGACATATGCATAAAATAACGAGTAATGTGGAGCGGGTGATAGTATAAAACACTCTGAGAAACGGCTCCCTCTGGAGTGATGTAGTTTTCGAGAAAGAAGTAATTTTCCAGGAATTTGATTTCGAGACCTCAGATTTAGAATTTGAGGTATCGAAATCAAGTATCTGAAATCACACAACTTCGTGTGAAAAAGGTGTTTTTTGTTTCATAGTTATCTCGAAACTGCGACCACCAATTGAGCTCAAATGTTCACAGGTTTGTTATGTTATGCATATGTTGAGATACACTATTGTATGAAGGCTGGTCTTTGTCAATAGACCGATCCATTAAGCTCCGCCCCATTGCGTATTGACCAATCACAACGCAACGAAGGTCCGACAAAATAAGGTCCGACATGAGTGCTCGTATGCTTGGCGTGCGCGGCAGATTGTTCAGAAAGGCGATGGAGAGGCTCACGTGTTCTTGCTCACACGTGCGTCGTGGGCGGAGCCTAATGGATCGGTCTATTAACAATAGTGTCCAGTGTCTCTAAGGACAACTTAAAGATTAATCCCGTTTTTCAAGTACCGGGGCTTGAAACCGGAATAGAAGTCTAAATTTTCCCAAGAGGGACAATATTTATGCGAATTCTGAGGACGATTTTCATAGTTTAAATATATTATTTTGTGTATCCTTAAAAAAAAAAAAAAATAAATAAAAAAAAAAAAAAAAGTTGAACACAAAACAAAATAGTATTAAGACATTATACACATAAAACAATACACAACAAAAACTAAGTTGTTTAATCAACAACAGTGAATCGTTGTGAAAGGTCGGGTTGCTTGACAAAGGATGTCGTGAATGCCAAATTACGTACCGCATAATTGTTCATCTTCACCATTCGGACAGTCTATGATGCCGTCACAATGGAATCTCCTTTGAAGACACGTGGTACCATTGTTACAGCGCTCCTTTAATGGACACAAATGACCTTCATTCAAGCAAAACGAACAAAATCACAAGAAAAAGTATATAATTAATGTCTTATTACGATTTACTGGAAATGATGGGTACAATTTCAAAAATTTATTTTCAAAACAACAACAACAACAACAACAACAACAACAACAACAACAACAACAACAACAACAACAGCATCAACAACAACCAGAAAAAAAAAACGCGAAATAGATGACAGCAACAACAAGAAAAGCGAAAACGAAAACAACGATGGCGAGGATGACAGGAACAACATGTACAGCAACAGCAACAGCGACAATGACAACGACAACAGCAATGACAAGAACAACATCTTCCTTCCTGAATCAACATTTGTTAGCCTAGGCTGACCTTTCTTCATGGTCTCCTTATTTATATACATATGACACTATTCGTAATTGTCAATGACCAGCATGTGCATACAATTAAAATAAAACTGTGAACATTTGAGCTCAATTGGTCGTCGAAGTTGCGAGGTAATAATGAAGAAAAAAAATTGTCACTCGAACTTGTGCGCTTTCAGATGCTTGATTTCGATACCCCATTCTCTAAATCTGAGGTATCGAAATCAAATTCGTGGAGATGTACTTCTTTCTCGAAAACTACGTCACTTCAGAGGGTGCCGTTTCTTACATTGGTTTAAACTATCAACCTCTCTCCATTACTCATTACCAAGTAAGGATTTATGCTAATACATATTATTTTGAGTAATTAAACAAAGTGACGAATGCCTTAATATGCTGGATTGTGTTTTGATGCAACCCTAAAAGAATGCCGAATGATCGTTTGATGGAACTTCCGCTCTCTCATTAATTGTGAAGTGAAACATTTAAACAATTTAATACATCGTGCTAAGAGTTATTCTACACGGCCCAATTATTGTTGATAGGTTAGACCGGACAAAACATATTATCTTCAGTCTTCTGATTTTAGTAAATGCGTTTTGAGGTTACACCTGAATTAAAGAATAACATAAATAAAACAGCACAGTTACTGTTTGTATTCCATCTTATGACGTCATGAACGACCTACCACAATTTCGCTCGTCTGATTGGTCTGGACAATCCAATATGGCGTCACAGCGCCCGGCTCTATCCACACAGGCGTCTCCGCTGTCGCAAAGAAATTGTGCGGTTCTGTTGTTGCAGTTGCTATGCAGGGAATAATCTGTATGAATTGAATTGATTGTGAAAACACACAAGAACAGTTCCTCTTCTGAGTTTCGGCTCAGGTTGATCGTCATGATGCAAAGTTTCAATGGCTTTTTTAATTGATGCGTATGTAAAGCAAAACAACATTGTTGGTTCCTGAATAGTACAAGGTTGTTTTTTATGAAACATAATATGCGGACTCGGTTCCTCAAAAACGTGCCATAATCCCAGTCATTTATATGGTGTTAGCGCAAATTTTTCCATAACTTTAAAAAAGATGTCACCATGACGGGACAATGCAATAAGGGAGAACAATAACTCCAATATCCTAACTTGCAAATCATTCAGTGGATGAGTTAGACAGGTTAAACGTTGATCCTGATTGGATATCAAACCTAGCAAACGTCTGTGCAGGTTTTGCAATGTCGCTTATTATTGCTGTAATGTTATTAATGTAATGTAGACAAAATTAGTACCGCGAAAAATATTCTCAATGTCGTAAAGCTTATCGCGAATCTTAGCATGGTCATAAATGTCCAGAAATATTGTTGTTTTGGTTTGCAGTTTTCACAATAATACTTAACGAAATTGATGTAAACCACTTACCTGCTGCAACTTGTAGTAGTTTCAGCGAGAACCGTGCATTCACATTTGACTCTGATCCGGCTGACCAATCAACGCCTTCTGCCCAAAAGGTCACTTTGATCACGTGACCGTAAGACACAACTTCGCGTAGCTTGGCCTCGCGTGGATTTCGTACAATGTATTGTGTGTCATTTGAAACTGTCATATCGGAAATGCTGAACGAAGCGCTGAATGGCCAGATTTGCAAATCATTTACAGTTATTTGTATCCGTGTACCCTTTGATGATATAATTGTCCATTCACAATCTGTTGGTGTGATGACGTCAGATGGGTAACCAGGTGATTGTAGATGAAGTGATTCCATTGGCTCAAGTTTAATCGAAGCACTCCCACACGTATCTGTATTGAAACAAAAGAGTTACAGTCAATTGTTGATTTGTGTTTGGACTTTGTATCACTCATTCATTCAGATTCAGAAACAGCAGCCGCACAGTCGAAAACGCGAAACAATAATATCAGTTAATTTTTTTGTTTTTTCTTTCTTTTCTTCTTTTTTTAAGATCAGTGCACAGTATTTGCAATGCGGATACTGAAATTGATGCAGCGTAGGTCGAATCAAGCAGTAGACAAACACCACATGGATTATTTTAAAAGCAATACTCATTTTCAATTCACCATCGACTTGTTATGAACATACTGAAAAACAACATTTATTATACATTTTGTATAAAAAGTGCAATGTCGGATATTTGAGTGAGGTTTATTTTGCACAGAGCCCTTCTAAGATTAACATTGTTTGGTTGAACAATTTCTCTCAAAACACAAAGTAAAAAAAAAAAAATAAAAAAATATTAATTCAAACGACGCTGTGTCTAGCTAATTGATATAAAAGGCTCGTTGTTTTAATATCTTAAGCCTCTTTTACCACTCCGTCCAGCTCAAAAAAAAAACGTTCTGCAATATTTGTCTTCCCCATATCTAGATACTTTTTTTGTATTGTGGTGTCAACTGCAATTTTTCTTCATTACGCATCAAACTTGTGATAAAGCGTGACACGAAAATAGGCTTGCGAACAGTTTGAAAACATTACGGCCCAGTAACTTTAATTTACTTGTCCTTAACATATATGTTTTTATTATGCATTTTATCTAATTGTTTTTCTTTGTCACAGTGTGGCTTATTTCATTACTGTGATTTAACTTGTCATTTGATATTAAAACGGGAAACTCCATGATTATAACACTTCTCAAGAAATTGCAACCGTGGAAGTGGAGTTTTCTTACGTCCTATTTGCTTCTCTGGTGTGATAATTTAATTGCATAGCTATATTTTTCCAAATGAAACCAGCTTTAAATTAATGAATAAGTATAAAAGCTTGTATCCGGTCTTCTTGTTTGGAAACTACAAAGCTTTTGAAACTAAGCAATGACAATCGTGAAGATTACAGATTTACATGTAACTTAAGCGGTCTATGGATAATAATGGTTGAAACATCCCTTGAAATAATTCTGTCTGAAATGTCATATTTTATTTGATGAGAAGTAAATAATCTAACTTCGCGTTTGGAGTTTATCGCTCAGTGGGCGTTTTACTCAATTTTGTTTGGCATCGATGCAATGCAAAATTTATATTCGGTTATTCACTATTCTCTCGTGACCCAGATGGCCGATCGATCTCAAACTTATACAGGTTTGTCAGTTTATGTAAATGCTGAATTACATAAAGTGCTAACATTGCCAGCAACTGTTTTTTTGTAAGCACAGTAATATTCCTTTTAAAGAAACTGGATACTATTGGTAACTGCCAAAGACTTGTTGTATCTCAACATATGCATACAATAACAAACCTGTGAAAATTTGAGCTCAATATTAATGAAAGAAAAAACACCTTCGTCGCACCATGGTCACACGAAGTTGTGTGCTTTCAGATGCTTAATTTCGAGACCTCAAATTCTAAATCTGAGGTCTCGAAGTCAAATTCGTGGAAAGTTACTTCTTTCTCGAAAACTACGTCACTTCAGAGGAAGCTGTTTCTCACAATGTTTAATACTATCAACCTCTCCCCATTACTCGTCACCAAGTAAGGTTTTACGCTAATAATTATTTTGAGTTATTACCAATAGTGTCCACTGCCTTTAACAACAGGCACTCAATTTTGATGACGCGGTATTTAAAGCTTGTAAAATGGACACGATGCCGATGTTTGGGCGTTTCGTTTACTGGAATGAGAATTGAATTGCATAGCTATCTTTTCCCCGATGCAAACCGGATTAACAATTATGTAAAGGTTGTATCCGGTCTGTATTGTGTAAACATTTACAAAGCTTTTGATTTATACCAAGAAGAATTAAATAAGCAGGGACTCAGTTGGGAGGACGCGGGATTTAAATTAAAGCCTGTTGAATGGGATACAGTGGTTGATCTATATCGTATTACGGACACG
This sequence comes from Asterias amurensis, assembly GCF_032118995.1. Lineage (NCBI taxonomy): Eukaryota > Metazoa > Echinodermata > Asteroidea > Forcipulatida > Asteriidae > Asterias > Asterias amurensis. Next base: position 13,230,460 of record NC_092657.1, on the reverse strand, counting down.
CGATGCAAAGCAAGAACGCCGCAGGGTCATGTCATGAATGGTTTCACTCTCTGGAACGATCTTATCTTTATGCATACAGCCATCAACTGTCTGCCATAGTGAGCATTTTATGCGTCGATGCAAATTGTTCATAAAACGAAAGTGGATACCCAATTGGTTTGTGTTAAAAGTGCAAGGGGTAAATATAGCTTATCTTTTCTTTTGTGGGGTCACATGGTGGAATATTTGACATGCGCTCCCAACGCTGAAAGCCGTCTTCATTAAAGCTCAATAAGCATCCCCATAACCACCTCACCAACCATAGTCGTTCTTTACTACGAACTGGGCAGCAAATTACAGTAATCCGTCGTAAAAACCGACCAAATGACTAACTTCCTCATGTCCTTTTTTTTAGACGACGATCGAGCATTTTACTTTGTTAACCTAATGGACTAGAATAAGGTTATATACCAATTTCATAGAGCTGCTTAAGCACAAAATTGTGCGTAAGCGAAACAATCCTTGCGTAGTAAAATCAGATTATCGGCCGAGATTTCACTCGTGCTAAGTAACCAACAGCTAAATACTAGTCACAAGCAATGTATATGGCATGAAATTTCGGCCAGAAACATGTGTACAATAAGCGAGCTATTTTCGTGCTTAAACATTTGTTTTGCTTAAGCAGCTCTATGAAATTGGCCCCAGGTTGTTAATGGAAATTTGGCTGTAGTGTATATAACAACGGAAAAAAGGCCACAATCGAGCCAGCTCTTTGTTTGTAGTTCTATTTTGTATGTCTTCTGAGCCTAAGATCTGACAAAAGACTGATTAATCTAAAACCTTTATAACGTGTCTAAGTCAGCAATGCTGATTCTGTAAGACCGTTCTGGCCTTGACGCCAAGACAATTGCAACTGGGAAAAAAAATCAACGTTTAAAACGAGGGCAAGTTAACTTACAGTGTCCTTGCACCGAATTCGTAACATACTGGAATTTAAAGAAGTAGTTACAGGAACGGTTGAAAATTAAGGACGGTTTGTCAAATCATGGGGTAATATAATTATCGGATACTCTAAACAAATGATGACCACAACAGTATTTTGGTTATAAAAGCATTGTTTGTAGAATAAACTTTCAATTTAGATGGGTGTTGTTTTCGAAAAATGTTGGGATAATTATAAAACTGCTGTGAATTGTACAGGCTTCTGGTGAAAAATAACAATACTAGGAACCGGATAGGTTCACATCGGCAAACTTCAGCGCAAACACTTACAACCCACTAACACAAATAATAATAAATATAGTTGGTTTTTCGGTCAAATTCCTTTAGCACTCTGTTCAATTTAGTGTATCGTCATTCTTTTTCGAGACACATACACCTTAAAAAGCGTCTGTGAAGTTGAATGCTGCTTTGATGAATGTTAAATTTAATGATTATTTTGATAAATTGAATGACGCAACATTATATTAATTTGACTAGTCTTAAAACGAAATCGAAGGACCCTTTTTTTAGTAGCATTCGATTTCGCGCGATATATAATAATAGCTTGGTGGTAAAATTGGCTGCCCATTTGCCGAAATTTACCAAGAAAACATATACCCCCCAAAATAAGGAAATATATACAAACATATTTCACGTGTTGTTCCCTCATAATGTTCATTTCCTTTGACTGTGAAGCCTACTCTGTTTGGTATCACATTCGGTATTTTTGTTTTATTTCTTTTTTTCAGTTTGGAAATGCATCTGAAGTAAATTAAAATTGAAAAGTTTATTGGTTTTAGTTATTTTTTTCACGAATGTAAAATGTAATATCTGTTTGCAGTGCTTGTAATAAGGGAACAATCAATACAAGTAAAGATCCGACACCATTTGAAAAAGGCTTGCGTGTGTCTTCATCTGGTCGAGCGCATAATTTTGTTTGATTGAACAATTGTATGTAACATAAATTCCAGTCCACATTTTGGTTTTATACAGACCATCAATAAATGCATGACTTTGGAGCGTGGTATTTGGTTCTGGTTTAGAGTAGTCCGTTAGTGACGGATTTTACTCTTGAGTAAAATACTAAATCGGTCATTTCGTTTGGCTTGTCAGTACCAGTAGTATCCACTTAAAATGTCTTGAACCAAGTTCATTTGAACCTTCAAACAGTGTGGTATACTTTGATAGATACAAAGTAATGTAAAATAATAGTTTTAAGGTTTTCATAAGAATGTGTGTAATGACCTTGTTGATCCTGTGTTAGCAAGCGCCACATCTTAAATCAAGTGTAACTTTTTACAGGATAATAAAATGACAAAATAAACATCACTTACTTGGTTTAAAATTAAATTTGCTTTCATTTGATACCAAACACAACATACTTTGGGTAAATTATGGGTAATTAACCCCCGGGTTTTAATTACCCCCCGGGGAAAAGATTTCCCCGACCCCAATTGGTCCTTACTTTTTGGTGGTAACTGACACCCATACCTACCATTATCAGTTGAAATCAGCTTCTTTCCAATTTTTTTCCCAGATGAATCCTAATATAGGGATACTATGCACCAAAGTAGGTTAGTGAACAATATTGTTAAAAACAGTGATTGTGAAAAACATGACCAAGCTTTATTTCACCACAGCTATACAAGTACATGACTTGTGTATTTTACCAAAGAAAAGAACACCAAGACAGCAAGGCACATATATAAGGCATGTCAATGAATGGAACACGAGTAGGTGCCCCGTTGGCCTTAGATGATCAGAAACTATTAATGATGATGGACACGGCGAGCATTCTGATGCCGTTGGGTTTAATTTCCCCATGCGGAAACATCTGAAACATTATACTATGTACTTTACAGTTTCCGTACACCAAGAATTACACTTTCTGTGACACCTCATGCCAGTATACAACACATGTCAAGAGCAACTACTCTATCGAACGGATAGCGCTCAAGGCGCGGCGAAATAATACAGTTTACGTTCTACCTTCAATCAAAGATGCACCATTAAATTGGAGCCAGTAGTTAAACAATAGTGACGAATAATGTTGCGTTTGAAATACTTTGCAGTCTAGTTCCCTGTTGTATTGTCATTTATACTTTTTTTTTTTTACTATTATATTCGTTCTGTTATTAACCTTCATATAAACAGTTGACTAAAGAGAGGTTTAATTACTGGTAGGTCAATATAATTATCTAAACTTGACCTAATATGTATTTCCGGGTTTTGAGGGTTCGAAATGGCTGTCGGCAATCATGGTTTGTAACAATACTGCAATTACCCACTTGACTAATACTTGACACAGAAATGTTAAGGAAATAATATAGGCAGCCTGGGTTTGTTCATCTTCTATTTCAATATGTTTTGATCAAAAGCTGTTAAAAATGGCACTCCATAATGTGAAACTCCAACCTGTATGCTGGCTGGCCAAAGGCTACAGAGAAGATCCGTGCACGAACGCCATCTCACTGTATCCGCCACTCCGAGCTTGCTGCTTGCCCAAACCATCCCCTGGGAGCCCCCATAAGGCAAGGCATCTCGTGGGAGAAGATGTATCTTCTTCGTAGACACCCTGAAACGAGACACCAGCTTGGCCATCGCTGAGGAACTAAGCTCGGGCATGTTGGATCGGAACATCTGGAGAGAAATCACTGGGCAGGCTCGAGCTTCCATATGGCGCTCGACTTGATGTTAATGATGATGATGATGATGATGATGATGATGATGATGATGAGTGATTCGATCCAAAATGTGATTTATACTGTGGCCATGTCGTTTATTTGGATGGATGGTGTTAAAGGAACTGGTTGCCTTGGATCGGTCGAGTTGGTCTTTCAAAAGCGTTTGTAACCGTTTGTTATAAAATGCATAATGGTTAGAAAGATGTTTTAAAAGTAGAATACAATGGTCCACACAAGTTTGCCTCGAAATTCCGTGGTTTTTCTTCCACTTTGCTAACTAAAACACGGTCGGTCATTTATGGGAGTCAACAATTTGACTCCAATACATGACCGACCGTGTTTGTCGACAAGGTAAAAGGAAAACCATGCAATTCCGAGTGATACTTGTGTGGATCATGATATTCTACTTTTAAAATATCTTTCTAATCATATGCATTTTACAACAAATGGTTACAAACACTTTTCAAAGACCAACTCGACCGATCCAAGGCAATGTGTTCCTTTAACTTGTTTCGCTTGCTGATTGTTGATTTCAATACAATCATCTACTTGCTTCTGAATAACTTTAATCCGAATAGACACTTCCCATGATATATATAAATTGTACATAGCGCGTACGCACTATTATTTTGTTTGGCAAACATAATGAAACATCGAGCTGTTTTGTACACGGCTAATGGCTGCATGACGCAGAGGCATTTGCGCGTTTGCTTAGTGCACAAGGGAAAGGTCCATTGCTCCAGGCAATTGTCGTTATTTCCTTGGGCCAATTTCATAGAGCTGCTTCAGCAAAAAAGTCGCTTAACCACGAAAATACTTTGCTTATTTTACACATGTTACTGGACAAAATTTCATGCCATATACATTGCTTATGACTGGTATTTAGCTGTTGTTTACTTATCATAACAATTAGTGGAGTCTTGGCCGGTAATCTGATTTTCATAGGCAAGGATTTTTCTGCTTAAGCAACATTTTGTGCTTAAGCAGCTCTATGAAATTGGGTCCTGAAATCATTTTATTGTTGTTATCGTATTTTATCCATTGGTCTGTTGCGTTTGTTTTTTTTGTTTTTTTTCGGGAACGACTAATAATATACGTAAATTGCTTAAACAAAATTATTAATTTCGCCGCAATTTTGTTGGTTCCTATTGGATGTAAATTGGTGTGTTTTGCTTGATTGTTCTTTTGTGATTGTGTGTTTGATTATGTGTTAGGGTGTATGTTCTATGTTTGTTTGACATTGTGTGTTAGTGGGTTGTAGTGTGCTATTAAAGTGTCATGTTGTTATGGGTTTTTGTTTCCCTTTTTCTTTTCACTGGAAACATGTTTTCCCGCATCTGTAGTTTTAAGGTACCGAACAGTTCTTGCAAGGATCAGGTAAAATTTTCAATATAACCACTATTTAAAACAATAAGTCAATGCCAACAAGAGTTCAAATTTAGTAAATTATGCTGGATTACTGGGTCCGAACGAAGGCCGATTTGTTACATTCATGTAGTTTTATTCAAATATTTGAGAAAGTTATAAACATTAGTTGTTAACTGGAAAGCAACTTGCTATGTGCAAGGAAGGTTCTAAGATTGACCTTTCGTCACACTGTTTTCAATGTATAAAAGGAGACAAGACAAATCATTCTAAACCCGACGACATGGATCTGAATATTGTATAAGCAGAAGTTGAGTTCCTCTCCGCGGTGATTTGGCATACTCTAAATCTAAGCATGCGGCACTGCTTACACATTCTTCCAGATAGACGTGACATGGATGCGATTACACCGGAAACCAGCGGAAATGCAGGGGATTTGCCCGGAAAACTCAGCCATTATCAATCCAGCTCGGTTTCTTGACACACTGGAAGCCAACACGAGTGGTGGTTCTTGAGCCAGCATCATAAAATAAGGATTTTATTATTTCAAATGGACGTGACATGGGTGCGATTAAAACGGAAACCAGCGGAAATGCAAGGGATTTGCCCGGAAACCTCAGCCATTATCAACCCAGCTCGGTTTCTTGACACACTGGAAGCCAACACGAGTGGTTTTTGAGCCAGCATCATAAAATAGGGAGTTTATTATTTCAAATGGACGTGACATGGGTGCGATTAAAACGGAAATCAGCGGAAATACAGGGGATGGGCGCGGGAAACTCAACCAATATCAACCCAACTCGGTTTTTTAGACACACTGGAAGTCAACACGAGTGGCTGTTGATCCAGCATCGTAGAATAGGGAAGCGTTTTACTCAGTGGTAAGGCCGAGTAAAAAAAGAAACATGTTTAGCGTCCGGGTTTCTCAAAAAAAAGGAAGGAGGAGGTTTTTTGTTTGCTTTTTTCTTGTTATTCAAGATGGCCTCCATTTGTTTTTAAATGTCAAATATCCATTGTTTTTTCTACTGCTCAAACACACATACAATAAATGAAGGCATTTTGGACAAGACATTCAGACAAGACATTCAGATTGTTTTAGTCGAGATCGTTTAAAATAACCCTTTTTCATAAAATAAAAAAAGATATATATAATTACATTTGTATTTTTATATTTTGTAATAATAATGTGCGAGAAAAACAGAAAAAAAAGGAAGCGGGCGGGGACGCTTAACATGTTTTATTTGTTTTTCTCGGCCTAACAATCCTTGACGAAAAGTATCCGAACTCTATCAGATCAAACCAGTAGACATATGTCCTGGAAAGTACTCAGTAGACTAATGGCCATATAAACTCAGTTGCACAGCAGCTGAATAAAGTATTTCGGGAAAATATTCAATTCGAAGCATGTTTTGATGGCTGAATGGAGTATTTTAATAAATTATTCCATTTGACGCATGTTTGGATGACTGTTCAACCTAAAAACATCGAATCGGTGAAGCGACTAAAAGGATATGGATTTATGGGAGTTCATGATTGTTCGCGAATGCTGAATGCTGAATCCAGACATGAAGTTATACCCTCTGTCACATCGGTAAAATAATGGTGATTTATGTCAAGTTCATGAGAAAGTGCTGTGACCGTTTTGTTCGTTCAGTAATGGCTTCGATAGTCTAACAACGCCGTACTAAGGTTATACAATGTACGATGTTAAAAAAAAAAAATAATCGCGCATTTTTATGATCCACAAAAATAAATTATACGTTATAAAGGATTCGTGTTAATTTGTTACTGCAATTTTTCGTTTTCACTTGCTGAAGAGGTGTTTAAAAAAGATTCACCGGATTTTTTTACAAAAAAATGCATTCACCTTTAAAAAAAGGTAAGAGAGAAAGGCATACACCACATCAGAAACCAGTCATCGTGTTTACAATATTGAATTATTTTCCAATCCGTGTTTATTTATCAAATAATCAAAATAACCAGTCGTTCAACCACATAGTTTGTTATGGTCAATTTGTGTTCGAGCTGTTTACAAAACATTTTAGACCTCTACAGTATATATCCCTCGTAAGACATGCCTGCTTCAATGCCTCAGTGGAATTCAGATTAGTGCGAGGAACAAAACCCGTACTTCAATCATAGTATTGGATATTGACATGACCTGTAGGCTTGAGGATTTCAATGAGTCAATACAATTTGACTTTTAAAAGTATTGTTTTTCAAGAGATGTGAAGATAAATATTCGCCCTGCAACTGTGTGTGTTTTGCTCTATGGCTGCGAGCCAAGGACCACAGCAACAATATGTCAAATTCCCTAGATGGTTTATACACTAGGCTGCCTTAAATCCAGCTCTTAATGTTAGTTGAAAAGACCAAATCCCTAAACAGAGTCAGGGTCGAAGTCTCAGCATGGCTGAAAACCAACATGTGATGCACAACATAAGAACAAACGTCACAACGGCATATTGGGTGCGTTCGATTAGCTTCCCCGGGTCGACCCCGCGGTGCTCATTCGGGTGAGCCCCTGACAAGAGCTAATCGAACGATCACTCTACCTCACGTGGTGGCGTCATGCACCTCGGGCCAGCCCCAAGTGACCCGTTCCACCAGCAGGGCACTAGGGCGTGACCCGGGAGGGCCCCTGGAAAGACGTCGAAACTATTCGAACGTACCGGGGGCTGACCGGGGTCGACCAAGGGAAGCTAATCAAACTCACCCATAGTAAACGAGATTTGTTTTCCAATGGGATGGAAATGGCCGGCAACAAGTCGCACCTTTGCTTCAATTAATTTGAAAAGTTTTCAATCAATATTAATATAGTCATAACACACCCTAACGATTACTGTTACTTACTAATTTTTCATAGACACACAATAACACGTAATTAAACTAAGATGCCTTTCAGGGTTCTTGAGGCTATCGAGTGTTGTTCACCCGACCTTAAACATCCCCCCCAAAAAAAATAAAAAATAAAAAAAATAAAAAAAAAAATAAAAAAAAATCCGCAATTGGAAAGCCACTTGTATCCAGCAACAATCACTTTATAGCTTAATTCCTAACGGGCTGATTTTAACTATCAACAAGTATTTATTTCTAGACCCTTAAGTGCATTTCCCGACCTCTCATCATTACGTCTGATTGATTGATAAATAATGTCCAACCGTCTTCTCAATCCGCAATGTCAATGGCTTCCTCCCCATCGATTTAGGTTGGTGCACTGTAAAAAATATCCGTGATATTCACGGCACTTTATCTGGCACCCTAGCTGCCTGGTAAAGTGCCGTAAGTTTTACAGTGAAGTTTGGTAAATTGTACCTTAAAGGCAGTAGACTATTGGTAATTACTTAAAATAATTATTAGCATAAAACCTTTCTTGGTGACGAGTAATGGGGAGAAGTTGATGGTACAAAACATTGTGAGAAACGGCTCCCTCTAAAGTGCCATAGTTTTCGAGAAAGAAGTAATTTTCCACGAATTTGATTTCGATACCTCAGATTTAGAACTTGAGGTCTCGAAATCGAGCATCTAAACGCACACAACTTTGGGTGAGAAGGGTGTATTTCTTTCAAATATCACATTTTTACAGGTGTGTTATTTTATGCATATTTTTAGATACACAAAGTGAGAAGACTGTTCTTTAACAATTACCAATAGTGTCCAGTGTCTTTAAAGGGGTAGTTTGCAAAACTTGTTAGGTACAATTTACGGCACTTTACCTGACAACTAGGATGTCAGGTAAAGTGCCGTAAATTTCACCATCACAATTTTTTAAAGACCTGCTTGAACGACAATTTCAAGTCGTAAACTTTGCTGAAATTCACTTAAAATGTTTTCAAAGAAAAGAGAAATCGAGTCGTATGACTTTAAAAAGATTTCAATTGTGTAAAAAAAACAATCATTATTGAATGACCTTATCCAGCGCTTTTCTGAGAGATTTGCGAAAAACCCTGTTACGTAATCACTCTCAAAACGTCATCTCTGGGAGCTCCATTTTGTAAAGCCGCTTTGTTGCAGCGTGGAGGCATAACAAAGCAAGCTCACAGAGATGACGTCAGCGGCATTGTCCTTTGACGCGCGCTCTCATTACGGCAGAAGTGTTTTTAGTTCTTCAAAACCTTTAGGTTGGGGCCTGATTTTTTAGTCGATAATTACGAAAAATTCAGAAGTGTACAAATATCTAAATTACATTAAAATGGTGAACAGGTGCATTATAAACAAGTTAAAACACCATTTCCGTTGAAAACATTCCGCTTACGTAGCTGTTTAAATAATTGTAAGCTACAAGGAAAACATTTAGCAACACAATGATTGTTGTTGGTGATTTATCCCATAGACACACATTAACAAATTAATCAAACCTCGATGATTCAGCATGCCTTTTGCGTCCTCCAGGCTATACTGGGTTGTTGACCCGACCTCAAACTTCCAACCCCTTCCCCTCCAACCATCTACTGTCATCGACATGCCACTTATATCAAACTCATGCAGACCAAAGCCTCGTTTCCTCCCTATCCACAAACCAACAGGCTGTTTTACCGTCAATTTTAGGCTGGCGCATACTTCAGTGAGTACTGTGATGTAAAGAGATGGTGAGTAGAGATCAGAGTCTGCCCGGGCAAAAGTAGCGACCTCAAAGGGAGCGAAGCTGTCGTCCGGTCATTTGAGTATCGCTTAAGGGGAGGTATAGTACAGTCTTAACCCGATGCTTTCCTTAGAAGGCCACAACAGCAATTGTCGAATACGATCGGGAAGATGATCGGAACCCCGGGGAGCAAAGAAGCTGAACGGATCTGATAATAGTTTGTTTTATTAGGGCCACTTTAAAGCCATTGGACACTTTCGGTACAGAAAAAAATAAAAAATAAAAAATCACAGATTTACAAATAATTTACAGGGTTTACAGAAAGTAATGGTGAAAGACTTCTCTTGAAATATTATTCCATGAAATGCTTTACTTTTTGAGAACACATGAAAACAATATCATTTCTCGATAGCGAGAATTACGGATTTATTTTAAACACATGTCATGACACGGCGAAACGTGCGGGAACAAGAGTGGGTTTTCCCGTTATTTTCTCCCGACTCCGATGACCGATTGAGCCTAAATTTTCACAGGTTTGTTATTTTATATAAGTTGTGATACACGAAGTGTGGGACTTGGACAATGCTGTTTGCCGAAAGTGTCCAATGGCTTGAAGCTGTTAGTGGTGGCCCTATATTGTGTTTCTTTCGCATCGTTTCAAGCTGATGCTTACTCCAGTGAGTGTTGTGTTGTTATGAGGTGGTAGGCAGATGTTTGCCCGGGAACAGTAGCAACCCCAGAGCGAATCTGTCCGGCAAATTTGAAAAAGCTAGGGGGAAGCCTTTAAACCAGAACAACAAATTGGCGTTTTTTTTTACGGTCGGGAAGATGATAGGATCAGCAATAAGCTGATCGGAGTTGGGGAGTCATGTTCTGCGCCAAAGCAGTGAGCGATGGTCTTTTTTATTAACACCATCCCTCGTGATTGTAGAGGCAATATCGATTTAGGCCGGTGCTTATTTAATTGGGCGCTTTGATTTAACGAGGTGATCAGAGAAGATAATTTATCCTACTTGAGCAGTTGGTAATGGTCTGATATTAGCAGTCTGGTAGATGTTGTTTTAGAGGCAATGGGGGGGGGGGGGGGGCAAAGTACAGGCTGCTTCCCCTTTCGATTTAGACATGAGCTTATTTCAGTGAGCGCTGTACTGTAGTAACGAGTTGGTGCCCAGAGATCAGAGTTTGCAAAGTTTAAAAGTGGCAGCCCCAGAGCGAACCTGTCTGTAATTTGAGTATCGCTCTGGGGCAGGATTGATCTATGAAATCTAAACAACAATTGCCGTATAATATACACGGTCAGGAAGATGATATGAACAGCACAAGCTGACCAGAGTTTGAAAGATAATTATGTTTTGTTGCGGCAACGACTTTAAGCAGTTAGCGATGGGCTTATGTTAACACCAGCCTGTAGATTGAGATTTATCGATTTAGGCTGTTCTTATTTAGTTGAGCGCTTTGATTTAACGTGATGACGAGCCGCAATCACTGAAGATAATATATCTTACTTTAGCAGTTAGAAGTGGATAGTAGTAGTTTTCAGTGACAATACAACACGAAATACCGAGGTCAGAGTTTTCACTCTAGTTGCAAACTTACAGCGAACCTCTCCAGTAATTTCAGTGTCGCGAAAGGGCAGGCTTTGAAAATGACGATCTGACTTATTTATATAATAAACTAAAACAAACTGCCGTATAAATGCTCGAAAGCACGATCGGATACGATCAACAATAAGCTGACCGGAGCTGAAAATAATATGTTTTCTGTAGACAACTACTTTAAGCTGTTAGTGATGGCCCTATGTAATAAATTGTCTACTTCTCTATCCCGAACCCAATATTTTATTCCCCTTCGTTGTAGGCTGGAGTAAATTTCAGTGAACGCTGTGTAACGGGGTGATAAATCAAAGAACAGTTTCTCCCCGGGCACTCTATAGTAGTAGTAACCTCTAAGCGAACTTCTCCGGTAATTTGAGTATTGCTTAGGGAGAAGCTTGAATGCAAGCTTAAAGATTGTCTTTATCTTAAACCCACTTGCCGTATATAAGATCGGGAAGATGAGAGGATCAGCAATAAGCTGACCGGAGCTGGGAACAATTTGTTTTCTTTAGACAACTACTTTAAGCAGTTAGTGATGGTCACATATATAACAATTTGTCCCCTTCTCAATCCCGAACCCAAAAGTTTATTCCCCTTGTAGTAGGCTGGAGTAAATTCCAGTGAACGCTAATCTAAAAATAGTCCCCCGGGCCCTCGTAGTAGTAACCTCTGAGCGAACCTGTCCGGTTAGTTGAGTACTGCTTAGGGAGAGGCTTGAGTGCAAGCTTAATGATTTGCTTTATCTTAAACCCACACATAAATTGCCCTATATGAGACTGGGAAAATGATAGGATCAGCAATAAGCTGGCCGGAGCTTGGAACAATTTGTTTTCTTCTACTTTAGTGATGGTCACGAATAATAATTTGACCCCTTCTCTATCCCCACTCCAAAAGTTTCTTACCAATTGATGTAGGCTGGACTTTATATTGCAGTAAACGTTGTGATGTAACGAGGTGATTAAACTAAGAACAGTTTCCCCCGGGCACTCTTAGCGAACCTGTACGGTGATTTGAGTAAGGCTTAGGGAGAGGCTGGGGAGAATATTTTCTTTACGGCAACTATAGTTTGCGCAGTCAAATAATGCCCTCTTTTTAGTGTATTTATTTTTTAGAGCAATATCAATACGAAATACAAACATAATTATGAATTTGATCAAACGCTTGTGGTTAAATCAACCCAGTTGTAATCACGAAGCTCGAAAGTTTACATAATATGTATTGTACGTATACACCATAATAATAATACAAAATTACCCCTAAACATATGAACTAACAAAATAAGGCGAAGTAATTTGAGTAGCGATGCGTGGAAGTTGAACTGAATGATTTTGTCAGTAATTCAGAACAAATTGCTGACGGTTAGGAAGATGATCGTATCTAAGAACTAATAAGCTGACCGAGGCCGAGAAGGTTGATCTGTTCTTAAGGCAACTACTTTAAGTATATAGTGATGACCCATTTTTAACAATCCAGTAAAACAATATTTAGAGGCAATAATGAAATAAACTAGGGCAATATTATTTGTTTGCTTAAAACCCTTGTGGATAAAACTTCGAAATGTTTGACTTGGGTAGGTGTGCAACATTTGCTCTTACCCACTAGACTGGGTAAATTTTCAAAAAAAGTCAACCCTGAAGGCAAATTGTGTTAATTTATGGCATACAAGTTTTTTAGGGGTATTGAGGGGTGCTGAGCTCGAATTTGCTGTATGCCAAGCTCAAAAATGTCCCATAATGCCTCAAAATCCCAAAATCCAAGATGGCCGCCACTGACGCGTTAAAATACAGTTATGTGCATATCTTTTTTACTGAACAAGGTAGAAACTTAAATTAAATGTCCTTCTGTAGGTTATCATGTATTGGGAATCCAATGCAATCAACAATTTTATAATAAAATGTGAAGAAATTTATTAAAACGAATATTTAATGCAAAAAAAATTTTTTGTGGGTAAAAATTTACATAAAAAAACAAAAACAAAAAAACAAATTCAGTACATTAATCCTAAGTATCCCGGGATAACTTACTTACCTTTCAGGTGTCTGTTAGGCAAAAAATTATATGTGGAATAATTGACGTGCCAACTTTGCAATTTGAATTGCAGATATTAATGTATTATAAAATACGGCATAATAAAATAAAATAACTGATGTACATGTAATGGATCAGAAAACCCCATTCGTTGTTGTTCATTAATATCCCAGGCCACACTTCCATCAGCTGACCTCCTTTCTTTTGTTGGCCTAGTTTAGATCGATTTGTATTACTTTGTAATATTATTTTACTCTGTAATACTTAGTATTACATTGTATTACTACATGTTGTATTGCCAACTCTTGTTAATGCAGAGTGTCTGAATTAATCTATCATCAGTAACTGACAAAATGGCTGAAAGCACAGAACGCCCTCGAAAAAGACCAGTGGTACTTGATCCAAAATTATGCATAATATGCCAGCAGGCTAGTAACCAAAAGCTTATGACTGTAAGCAGTGATGGTCTTCCTTCAGTCAATACTATAAGGCAACTCCGGTCAAAATTAAGTAATGACAATTTCCGTGAAGCAACTGATCGACTAACTGGAATCTTTAGTACAGATTTACCTTCACCATTCTTGTGGCATAAGGACTGCCGGTCTAGTTATATGAGTAAATGTAAAGTTGAAAGATTAAGGAATGCCGGTTTGAAGCAATGTTCGTCTGCATCCACATTAACTCATCAGCAAAATGTTAGCTTACGGAGCAAAACGCCTCAGATAGATTGGAGGCAGTGTATCTTTTGTCAAACAGTTCAAAGTGAAACGCTTCATCTCATACAAGAAATGAAAGTCAGTAAAAGAATATTAGAAGCAGCAAAGTATGACCAAATCTTAAGAGTTCAACTAGCTTGTGTAAATGATCTTACTGCTGCAGATGGAACATATCACAGAAGTTGCATTGTCCAGTTCGAACGTAGGACTAAGCGCATAGCAAATATATCACCCCAGAGCTCAGATATTACCCTAGCGTGGCTTTGCCAAGAACTTGAACATTCAGCAGAGCAAGGTGATATACTGGATCTCATCAGTGTGTGGGAAAGATACTGCACAATAGCTAGCAATGCTCAGATAGATATACCACCTTCATTTCTCAGTCGGAGGAACACATTCAAGGACAAAATAGCCGAACGTCTTGAGGGCTTATTTGAAGTTATTGTACTGCATGATCAGCCTAGAAATGAGCCCCGTACTGTATTGGTTCCGACAAAATTTCGGCATATTCCAGTATCAGCAATGGTGAAAGACAGCATCACCGATAAACTCATCCCGTCAATAGAACAAGAAGATACTGATACATTCTTAACCATGGTTCACGTGGCATTGCAAATCCGTGGTGACATGTTGTCACATCCCAAGCCAGAAGGGATAGACATCAGCGAAGACAGGGCAATAAACAGCATACCCGATAGCCTGTATATGTTTCTGAACTTGTTACTAGGTGGTCAGCGTCAACTGGAGGAGGATGAAATAGACGATGATAAGAATGAAGCCAGACGGCGGCTTAGAATCATCAGCATTGCTCAGGATCTTATGTACACAGCCAGTGGAGACAAGTTCCTCACTCCGAAGCATATAGGGTTGGCCAGTACCCTTCATCAAGCTACACGTTCGAAAGAGCTGGTGAACATGTTTCACAGCGCAGGTCATGTCATGAGTTATCGAGACGTAATCAAACTCGACACTGCCCTGGCAAAGAAGACATTAGAAACCATAGATGACGAAGGTTCCGTCGTTCCCCAAAATCTGGTTAAGGGACGCTACGTCCATTTCTCTACGGACAACGTGGACATTAATGAATACACTCTGGATGGAAAAGGAACCTTCCATGCCACTCAAGTGGCCGCCTGGCAACGTGGTCCACCTGAAGATGATATCCTCAATGGAATAGATATTTCTAAGACAGGAGCAATCCAAATCCCTGAGGCAATGACTGACCTCATACCTGTATCAAACAGAGGAATTACGGAGCGTCCATTCAGCGGTCTGATTGCAGCCGATTGTTTCACACAGTCATCTGAGGATTGTCTTTCAGCACAGAAAGCGCACGCAACTGACATGGCGTTCATCTTATCGCGGTCGGCTCACAAACCAATGCCTTCGTGGACATTGTACAATCAAAAGGCAAGCACTGTTAATCCTGAGAAAACTACAGTTGGGTACCTACCTATCATACAGAATCCTGCATCTGAACTCGAAACATTGAACACAGTTGTTAAGCGAGTGCTTCATGTGGCCAAATCGATGGAACAAAAGCATGTTGTACTGACAGTGGACGAGGCACTCTACCCAAAGCTGCTTGAATTGAAATGGTCAGTAGAAGAGTACAAGGACGTGCTTATACCTTGCCTCGGAGGACTTCACATTGCCATGAACTTTCTTGGTGTAATAGGGCGACACATGAGTGAGTCTGGCCTGAGTGAGCTGTGGGTAGGGTGTGATCTTTTGGGAGCCAATGCTGCGCAGAATGTCATGAAAGGAAAGGGGTACGCACGTGCCATCAGGACACATAAACTTACCCTTCAGGCCCTTTGGCAACTACTCCTCCCACGGCTTTATACGTACCTAGATGGAGTTGATGTTACCCTGAGAGACGAACTCTCCAATGTCTGCACAACCATAGACGCTGACCACATTGCACAGGTAGTAAACAAACTGACAACCGATAGATTTCAGCTACCCATGAAAGAGTTTCCGGCAGCTCTTGCAGTTGATGACCCGAATGCTGAATTCTGGTGGAACTATATGACCATGGTCAGCATCCTACTCTGCTTCACAAGAGCGCAACGTGATGGATCTTGGGATCTCCACCTATACGCCTTCAAGCGTATGCTGCCATTCCTCTTCAGGTACGATCATGTTAACTACGCCAGGTGGGGTACTGTATACTTGGCTGAGATGTCGGTTCTCCCACCAGAAGTCCTCCATGAGTTCCAAGAAGGCAACTTTGTAGTAAAACGGGCCGATCGACGCTTCAATCAGGTTTCAGCTGACCAAAGTACGGAATGGCTAAACGCTACAGGAAAAAAGAGTGGAGGCCTAGTAGGTATCACAAGAATAGCATCCGCACTCAGTAGATGGACATTGTCATACAATCTGAGAACAGTCATAGCTTCTCAGACAAAAACATTGCTGAGCCTGACAATGGACGATGAAGACGATGAGTACACACATAATGAGTGCACCAGAAGCAGGATGGAGAAAGATGACACCGATGAAGGCAGACTTGTTGTATCAATGAAACAGCATGGCGTGTTTCAAGAGGACGGTGGCACATTGAAGAACATAATCACCAAGGATGTGGTCACGCCTGTGATTCAAGAATCTCTGCTTAGTGCGGAAAACCTCGGACAGGCTCAAATGACAGTCTTCGTAAACAAACGTCTGTGTGAGCCTCCAGAAAGTAACCAGCACATGGATCTAAAATCACCCATTCAAAAAAATAATGCCAAGACATTTGCCTCGTTGTACGATGTTGTGAAACCTTCCAAAAGCAAGCAAAACACTATCAAAGTGGACAGGAACATTCTGCAAAGGCTTTTAACAGCTTATAAAGCGGGGCGTGAGGTTAACCTAGAAAACATCCTCAAGCATGAACTTATGACCATCCCACTATCTTTGGCCACAACTAGTGGTAGTCTACATTCTACCAACAAGTCTGTGTTAGCAAACATTCTGACACAACAAGTCCAAACTCCAGCAAATATTACACTCAATCAGCCCAGCTGCCTGCTTATTGATGGCCAAGCACTGGTAATGGCAGTTGGAAAGCCCCCTGGCATTAGAACGTTTGGAGACTATGCCAACACATTTGCTAACACTGTGTTTAAGATGGGAGCAGAATACCAGAGGATCGACGTAGTCTTCGACAGGTACCAAGGAGAGTCAATCAAAGCAGGTACAAGGACCAAGCGGAAGCAGCGCCACCGTCCAGTACGACGTGTGATAGAAAATGAATCATCAGTTCCTCTCCCGTCAGACTGGTCCAGCTTCATGGCTCTCGAGGAAAATAAAGCAGACCTCGCACAACTACTTTCAAACCACCTGATTGAATACAACCCGGCAGATAAACCAGTGGTTGTAGTAGCTGGGGGGTTCGCTGAAGCAACCACTGTCAAGTCATCTGATCCAGATCTTGAAGTCTCCTCTCTGAGGGCTGACCACGAAGAAGCTGATACCCGGCTGATTCTGCATTGCATCCATGCTAATATGGAAACGATAGTTGTGTCAGTACGTGATACAGATGTGCTTCTTCTACTTCTAGCACATTATGACAGAATGGGATGTACATCTCTCTACATGAAAGCGGGGACATCGAAGGCTCCAAAGTATTTCCCAGTTCATGAAATTCGAAATCTGTTATCTCCAGATCTAGTGGACACACTACTTGCATTCCATGCTGTAACCGGCTGTGATAGTGTTTCTCAGTTCAGTTGTCACGGGAAGAAAACAGCCTGGAAGGTGTTCGAGCAGCATCACACTGATCTGATTGGCCTTGGCAAAGGCCCTCTCACAAAAGAAACCGCTATATCAACCGAGAAATTCATCTGTAAGATATATGGCGTCCCTAAAGTAGATACATGCAACAAAGCACGAGTCAAGTTGTTTTGTATTGGTCGTGCACAAGAGACTCTGCCACCAACCTCAGATGCTGCAAAATTTCACATCATGCGTTCACACTATCAAGCAAGTGTCTGGAATCAAGCACACTTGCCACATCCTGATCTTCCCCCAGTCACTGAAATGGGATGGATGCACCTGGACGATCAGTTAGTGCCACGGCTACTCTCTCTGCCACCTATCCCTAAAACTTGCAGGGAGATCACCTCATGTGGTTGTTCAAAGGGGTGCCTTAGCCTGCGCTGCAGCTGCAGGAAAGCTCGCATGAAATGCATCGAGGCGTGCAACTGCAGGAAACTTAATGACAACTGCCGGAACACCCATGACGATCAGGAATGAGTTCACGTGTGCACATCTACATCTACTGCAGATATGGTAAGCTCAAGTAAATTACTCAAAGTTAAAGTCTTGCCATTGCTGTCGCTTTACAACAAAACTTGCATGTCAAATTTTGGTTTAGGTTAAAGTGTGTGTCAGTGTTATACTTGGAGGTTTTCCACTTAAGCCAAATGATATATGCCCTTTTAACCAAATGAACTGTCAGTTTATTTGTTGTTGTTGTTCAGATGTGCTTCCTGTCAAGCCGTCTATGTTCCTGGTGAGGAAAGAGAGCGAAGAGCCTTCGGATCTTTGGTAGAAAAACTAACAATCTTCAGAGAACTGTTTGCATTAAATACAAGTTTAAACCAGTTTCTTACAATGTTATCTCAAAACTGCTTCTGGCATTGGATTCCCTGTACATGATAACCTTATAAAGAAATTAAATTTGGTTTTCTAATCTTGTGTAGGATTCTTAGGATTAACCTACTGGATTTTTTTAATTTTTTTTATAATTAATGTTAATTTTTAACAAAAAACTTATTTTTTTGCATGAAATGTGAGTTTTAATCAAGTTGTTCACATTTTATTGTAAAATTGTTGATTGCATTGGATTCCCCATACATGATAACCTACAGAAGGACATTTAATTTAAGTTTCTACCTTGTTCAGTAAAAAAGATATGCACATAACTGTACTTTAACGCGTCAGTGGCGGCCATCTTGGATTTTGGGATTTTGAGGCATTATGGGACATTTTTGAGCTTGGCATACAGCAAATTCGAGCTCAGCACTCCTCAATACCCCTAAAAAACTTGTATGCCATAAATTAACACAATTTGCCTTCAGCACTTTAAATATGCACATTTTGACAGTATGTACCCAGTCTACACGGCTTGTTGTTTTCACCGCATGTTACAGTATTGAATATTGCCCCAGAATCGAACATGTAATAACGCTAGTATCATATGTAAATTGATATACTTCCCTCGTGCAATATGCCGCAGGGAACAATAAACAAAATGTTGTAGTTTTATTTTATAAACGATTTGCTCTACTGACCTAAATATGTCAATGTAATCGTTATAGTGACTGTACTGTGTAAAATAATATTCATCATAACATGTGCCGTAGGGAGCAAAAAAGCAATGTGGATGTCATAATATTTGTCTTGCTCCTATGTGTACCAAGTTCTTCATAAGATGTATTAAAATGTCTTCAAATATTTGTTACTTATGTTTTTGTACCAACCACCTCGACGCAGCCTCCTTTCTTGTTCAATTCAGAAACCCTCTGTATTGTAATGTTGTATTTTGTAAATTGTTTTTTTTTTACCTTTGTATCTAGTGCTTTGAGGCCTTATTTGGCAATTTGGCGCTTTATAAATATCTTTTTATTATTATTATTATTATTATTATTATTATTATTATTATTATTATTATTATTATTATTATTATTATTATTATTATTATTATTATTATTATTATTATTATTATTATTATTATTATTATTATTATTATTATTGTACCTCGGCAATCGTCCCATACATCTGTTGTGAGATTCACACGTTATCATGTTAGTCACTGACATTTTGTCAAAATCAAAACGTTTTAAAATTCATATCCAGTTTAATAATGTCAACCACATTTTATGTGCAATTTATGTACCTTTCTTAAAGAATTTTGAGTCAAATTTGCAGTCTTCCTATTTTGAGGTTTGAACAGTTTAGAGTCGCCACTCATGCCGTGGGTGTTCTACGACGGTCATTTTATTTAAAGAGCCAATAAAGGATGATCTAAGTTTGTCAACTATTACCTTTTATGGCCAAACAGACATCGCAGATGGAGGTTTGTAACCATTTTACTCTCAACATTTGCATTTAGTAATAAATAACTGGAGTCAAAAATGCACCCGGCCGCGCGGCTTGTTCACCCGAGAGTCAAAAACGGCTTATCTATTATAATGACCATGGACGCCAGTGACAATTAACCCATATTGGTTTTGAACACAGTTCTCCAGCTTTGGCATTTCCACACCAAATAGCCGCCACTGATGTCACGATTCCTTTATCGTGCGGGCTTGTTTGAACCCACGTTTTTCACAAATTTGACTTGGAGCGTTCTGGACAATATACCATTTTTACCATGTTTAACGTGAGGTATGAGACTC